>NW_009737083.1:31596-37873 GCF_000703405.1 Apaloderma vittatum
CGGCCTTTCAGCCAGCTGCCAAAGGAGCTTGCTTCCCCAACAGCCGCCACAATGCAGCAACTCACAGGGCTGAAAGTGAAAGGCAATGTCAGACCCGATGCCCAGAATATAAAAATAAGTGACAAGGGAGCCATTGTAGCACGAGTTAGTCAACTTCAGATTAATTCATGAACCCCTCTCTTTTACAAACCAACCTGGAGCTATGCAACATCCCTGGTTACTGAAAAAAAAATAAAAATAAAAAATAATAGAAAAGATAAGCCCAGGGACCATGTTCCAAATGACATAGATCCAGCTTTTCATGTATGGAAGCTTTGCTGTATGTGGGAATTATTTTATTTGCTAGCGTTACGTCTGGAGAGAAGCACAGCTCCAGCACAATGCAACACGGGCTTCAGAGCAGGAGGCTGAGGGAGATGTTATGTTCGTGGAAACCAGGGCAAGCCTCGAGGAAAGCAGGACCTGAATTGCCAAGAACCATCCAGAGCAATGCTCTAGCTCTAGGAAACAGGACACAAGCTCAGCTCCTGGCCATAAGCAGGCGACCTTTTCACAACTTGTCTGAGCAACGGCATGTGCTTCTGCTGCTGTTTCAGGTTGAGGAAGGAGTCAGAAAAGATTTCTCTTCCCATCCTTTCCCGTGACACCCAAGTAGCACACTGTCCAGCCACTGCACGGGCTTTTGGAGAAGAAACCTCACCAAAAGCATCCTCCGACCCTCCTGCACCCAACCACGCCAGAGCTCCAGTTCCCAGCAGTACTGGATTGCTCCCTTTTAGGACAACACAAAGGAATTGAGGAGAGAGCTGGTGCAGAGCAAGGGGAACAGGTCCCAGGGGCTCTGCCTGCTTTGGAGAAGGGAGTGATGGAGCAACCAGGCAGGACAACTGCCTGCCTGGATCTCCAGCCAGCACAAACAAGGGAGGGAGATAAATGGACTCAGCTCTAACCAAAGCTGTACACATCTGTGAGACCCCTCCTGCATTCATAGACAACTGTTCAGACCCTTCCAAAATTTTGTCATTGAAGATGGTGTCTCCACACAAGCACTGATAGTTCTAGGCAGGACTACCAGCAGACTTAAAGGCCCAGTTTTTCTGATCTACCAGTCTGAGGATCTGCTGGGGTTCTCTCCATGTCTGCTCCTGCAGCTGCACAAGGCACGTAGGCAATGGCGCTGACACTTCTGATCCATCTGATGTTCTTGAGGTCTTGCTTGATGGCTGTGCTCCACCCACAAATCCTTGTGTCCATCCCTGTCCCACTGCCTGAAGTGGGGGCTGTTCCCAACAACCCTTCAGCCCCTTCACTGTTGAGAAACGAAGCTACAGAAGGAAAGCTGACCAGAGGAAAGATGCATAGGAGTCCATGTGCATCACTCCCCCAAAAACCAACAGGTAATATCTGAAAAGCAGCTGCTCTTTTAAGAGTGAGCTTCCATCGCTGACAATTAGCAAGTGCTGACCTTGCAGTCAGAAGAGAGGTGCTGCGAGGCCTGCTGAAATAATGATAGCAGAAGAGCC
This sequence comes from Apaloderma vittatum, assembly GCF_000703405.1. NCBI lineage: Eukaryota > Metazoa > Chordata > Aves > Trogoniformes > Trogonidae > Apaloderma > Apaloderma vittatum. The sequence continues at coordinate 33,120 of NW_009737083.1, forward strand.
ATCCTAAAATGGACATCAGATCCCGAGGCACTCTTTAATGAATAAATCTGGGTAAAATGTGGGCTGACTCCACATAGGTGCCCTGAAGCCTCCTGAAATTTGCATGATGCTCAAAGAAGCCGCCAAAGCCCGGTGCCAACCTGCCTGGTCAGATCGAATTTATCTAACTCGTAGCAAGATCTAACACAATTAGAAACCCATTTAGACAGCCTCAGGACAGCGATTGCCTAACCTCTCAGCCTATCAGAGCTCTGAGCCCATCAAGGGTGTGCAATTTGGCTTTTCTTTGGTTGAAATGAAGACTGGAAAGGAAAATATGGAAATAAATCATCTGAAGGGTGAATCATAAAATCTAAAGGGGTCATAATCTTTATGGAATAATGTCTAAATTGGACTGACCGTGGTGTCCTGAAATGTCTATCACCTTCAAGCTGATAATAGAGCCATTTTGCAGATAGTTGGTATAGAGCCGAAATTGCTTGGGACACAGAAGGAGGTCTCATAATCACATTAAAACCATCTGAAGATCCCGGGGAGAAAAAGGTTCCAGGACTGGGAGTAACACTTGAATAAAGCCCTCGAGGAATCCAACAGCTGTAGAGTGGGAAAATAATGCTGGGAAAATAATGAGCTAATCTGGCTCCCAGTTGCACCCGGTGGAGCTGACAGATAGTATTGAAAGCTCTGGGGAGAGCAGTGGGTCCTGAGCCATAGACTCAGGACTCTAAAAAAAAAAATATTAAAAAAAAAATAGAGAGAGATAACAAGGAGTGCTTCAATGGAAGACTGTGCATGAAAAAATGTCAATTTGTTGCAATCAGATCATTTTTCAAGCAAGTTCCTTGTTTCAAAGTTGGGGCAGGGGGGATATCTTTGCTGACATGTAAAAATGAAGAAAATGATGCTCTTGCAAAGATAGCTTTCACTACAGAATTCAAGCCAAGTACTAACTACAAAGCTAAATCCAAAAAGGTCAGATAGAATCATGTCTTTAGAAATTATTAGGAAATATATATAATTCATACATCTATATCCACTGGTGGACCTGAGCCAAATTAAAAATAACTGTCAATTCTTGCTGATTTCTTTCCCAACCAAAAATTTTCTTGAGATGGCAACCCCATTTTCTAACCACCTCTATTGCCACAGGCAAAGGGCAGAAGCTTTTCCTGCTTGGTCAAGGGATTGTGTCTGTTCCATAAGCCTGTGCACCAACACGCTCTGGATACCAGCAAAGCCCTCGCTTTAGTGGTCTGCAACCAACCTGCACCTAATGGTGAATGATGAACCCGGGCAAGACAAGCCTTCATCTGGAGAAATCAAACAGGTAGGACGAGTCATATTGTAAGGCTCGTTAAGGCCACTTATCTTGCCCACACTGGTTTGGCACGACCACTCTTACTGGCACAGGACCCCTGGTAGGGAGGAGCTGAGAGCAGCTTTCTTCTACGCTGTCCTCAAATCCTGGGGGAGCTGTCAAGTCCTTGGGTCAGATCTTGCAGATCGTGGCTCAGGAAAAATTTCCTCAACATTAAAGAAGGTTTCTGAGCTCTCTTCTCTGGGCAAGAGACATCCTGATAGCTCCTAATAAACTGTGATCTACTTGAAACCCTTGGAAAAAAAATTAAAAAAAAAAAACAAACCCCAGCCCAAGCTCCTCCAGGCACTTCCAGGGCTTTGAATCACAACTCCCGAAAAGGTCTTGCCCAGCCTGAATAACGAAGGGCTCTTCAAACATCTGAAATACTGATTTGGCTTTCTACCGGGCTCGAGTGCTTTTGATGAAGAAGCAGAAAGATTAACAGATTAGTGTAAGAGGAACATCAGACATCACATTAGCAAGACATTTAGAGCACGCTCTCAGTCCCGAGCTCAGACAAGCAGTTCCCCCCACCGCGGGGACGGATATCTGTCAGAGCCTCCCCGGCAGCAGCTTTGCAGCTGCTCAAGAGCATCGGGGAGTTTGGAGCACGCGAAAACCAGGCCATGTGGGAGCTCAACAGCTCCAGGCTTTCAGGTTGCTCAGGCCTTCAGAGATGTCTCAGAGGAGCTGAATCAGGGCACTCTGCTCCGACAACGCTGCTACGGAGCCGGATCAGTTCCAAGTGAGGAGAGGGGGGTGTGATTCGTTGCCCTCCCAAAATGATGGCTCTGAAGACAGCTTTGATAAAACCTGCCAAGATCGGCGGCTGCCCAGCCGTGCCATGTTTAGATAGTAGACCAGGAGGCGGGGATTTTGCAAGCGAAGAGGTGCTCAGAAGGATGTTTACCTCCTGGGGCAGGAGCTTCTTTAGGGATCTTTGGGCAGGATCCACAAGGCATAGCTGTGAGTGCCAAAACGGATGTAAAAGATAACGTAGGAGCTTTCTCCTGCCCTCCTAGCAGGTCACTGCCACAAACCTACCATCCCACCCACTCTTTCCTGTGAGTATCTAAAAGACTGAGGCAGTAAACAGCTTACACCACAGGAACACATTGATGCAAAACAACTAGGAGACATTTTTAAGGGACCTTGGGGAGTTGTTTTCTTTCCATCCCTTTCTCTGACCTCCCATTTCTCTTGTGCTCCCATGCACAGGGTTGAGTTGGGAACCTCTCTACAAAAAGAAACCTACACCACTGGTGAGATATGGAAAGGAAGTCCCCAAGGGCACCGGCTGAGACCCATGAAAAGTCCAGAAAGTCAGAGAGAAGACAAGGTCAGTAAGGAACCTACTTGGGAGGAAGAGGATGAGTGGGTCCAAGTTGCAGGTGACCCTGGCTTCCAGAGGTGAAACCAAGACCAAGCTTCATCCCGTTTGGACTGATGGACGCTGCAGCTAGCATCAGAGGTGACCAGAAGAGGAGGACCAAGGTGCCAGAGGTGTCCTGTACCCCTGCAGCCAGGCTCCTCCTCACCCATGCTGAATCCTTTTCTGCCTCAGCTGAGCAGACTCGGTGCTTCCCAGGGCACTGAGGGAGCAGGGGACTGTGGGAAGAGTCCCTTGTGGAGTAATCTCCATCGACCATCTTGGTTTCTCCCAAGAGCAGAGCCTGGGTTGTGCAACTGCATCTTGGATGGACCGGCTTGCCGGGCAGTACGTAGGAGCACAGCTCTCCCGTGGAGACCGGCTGTGCCTGGGGTTTCACGGGCAGGTGCTCTCACACAACAAGTATGTGTGGGCATGGAGGGGGAGGAAGGTGCTTTGGGTTTGGCACAGGGCTCAGCTCCAGGGGCAGAGTTCAAAGGCACACACCACCAGAGAGGCATTTGGCAGGGGCTGAATGTCCCAAACCCCACCAACCATGAAGGAGAGGTCTTGCTCTTTGCAACCCACTCCAGCACAGCCACAGCCCCACACGAGTCAGCCTGTGCTCTTGCATATGATTCACACTGGGGGTTCTGAGTGGACATCAGCTCTGGGGACACAAGCACACAAGTATCCACCTCTTTGCTGCTGCTCCACACCCTCCCAGGGCTGCCCTCCCCACCTGGAGTTGACACAGTTTCCAAGCAGAGCTGCTGTGCCTCCCTTCGCTCCATGAATCCCTCGCTTGCCCCACAACATCCCACTCCATCCTGACCAACATCACACACCCTCTCATTACCCCAGCCTCCATCCCACCCCAGAACATCCCGGCACAGGAGCACCCAACCCTCCACACCCTTCAGTCACATCCCACCCACTGCCCTTCACCCCGTCCGCAGCCTCCTGGGCAGAGTGACCCCAAAATGCCTGAGGGATACACCCCATCAGAGCATCGGGCTTTGCCCCAAGATCTGGGCGATGGATTAAGCAGGCTGCAGGGCTGGGCCCCGCTCCAGGCTGGTCTGTGCGCGCAGGGAACAGCACTGCAGCTGAGAACCCGGCCGAGCGGGCAGAGCAGTGCTGGGAATATCAATCAGCAGGGCTTGGACCGGGCGGCTGCCCGCACAGCCAGCGCTTTCATCGCACAGAGGACCCACAGCTCGGCCACCAGAGCCAGTTGGGGACTCAGCCCTGTGCTGCAGAGGGCTCAGCATTGCTCTGCAGTGGGACCAGCAGACAGCTGGTCAGGAGAGACTGATGGGGAGGGGGGAACTAAAGGGAAGGGGGAGGTCACTGTTCCAGCAGAGCACGGACAGAGATGAGGAGAGAGGGAAGGAGACAGGAGAGAGGGATAGAGAGGAGCCGGTACAATTGTGGAAGAAAAGAGGAAAGGGTGGGACCAAAAAAAAAAGGCCCCCACATCCAAGCTAGGGAAGCCCATGTTCATCACAGACCAGCACTGGCTCCAAGGGCATCAGGCAGGGGAGACCCTGGGGATGTGAAAAGTGAGAGGAAGAGGAAAGCAGGGAGGAATAAGCAGCATCTGGCTCAGGAGGGTGGGAAGAGGGGAACTGGCCAGAGCTGCAAGCCATGCAGCCAGCCTGGCCCCATGTTAGGAGCCCCAGGCAGGTCGCACAGGCTGGGAAAGCCTTCAAGGGAGCAAAGGACCAGGACCCAAGAGCTGGTGGGCCCAGGGACTGCCAGGCAGGAAAGACTCGATGCTTTCCCTGATGGGATAGGGATAATAAGCACCGCTGCCTCCTTGCAGACATGCTGCTTACAGAGAAGTTGTCACCTGCCCAAGGCTGCCTGCTATGTACACCCTGCTGTCACCCCCCACCGCTTACAGGCTGTGTACAGCCCACTGCCACCACTCCACCCCAGCACACAACCCCCTGCCACCTCTCCCTTTGGTACCAGCTGTGTACCACTCCCCCCCATCATCCCCCATGTTTCCTCCTCCTT
>NW_009737083.1:38138-40056 GCF_000703405.1 Apaloderma vittatum
CGCAGACAGAGCACACCCCGCTGCGCCCACACCCACGCTGTCTCCCCGTGTACCACAGGGCTGCTCGTCTCCCATGGCTGGAGCTCTTCATTTGGAGGTCCCAAATGCCCTGAGGCACTCTCTCCGGTGAAAGCACCCCTCCCTGCCATAAACCCAAGACCCCAGCACAGACATGCCAGGAGCCACTGCACATTCCTGCCTTGCTCACAGGGCTCTCAGCATCCTCACCAACTCCCCAGAAGCCAGCACGGTGCACGACCCGCTCCTCACCCCTTCTTGTACTCCCCCAAGCACGCCACTGATGCTCACAAGTCATTTTGCAGAGCCCAGCCACCTTCCCTAGCACACCTAATACTCAGCCCCAGCACTGCGGCCCCCGGGACACGACCAACACGCCCACTCATTTGGTCTCTGCACGCCAGAGCCAAACCTGAACCAAGAGCAATTGATGGCGGGAGCAGGAGCCGATGTGCAGTGCCTGGGAGTCGCTCCAAGCACACATCTTCCTGAGACTGGGGAAAAACAGGGCAGGTCCCCCATGAACCCTCAGCTCCATCTGCAGCTCGTTGCTAGATCCATTTATCAGCTCATTCCACGTGAACGACCTTGAGAAAATCCACTGACCCAGGACAGTGGGAGACTTTCCCAGACATCTGCCAACACCTAAACCTGCAATTTACGGAGACTCTAAGCTAAATTCTAAAACAAGGCAATTTCATTTCTGTCCATTACAGTTACAATGTTTCTCTCCTATTAAAGCTGCACCGCGCTCCCGAGCCTGCGGGCAGTTCGCGGGCACCTCTGCTGAGCTCGCAGTAGCACGCTGCTCTTAGCACCACTCCAGCCAGCTTCTGGGGGACTGTAAGGACCTGGGGCAGGTTTGTGCAGCCGGCAAAAGCTGTAGCATAGCTCCTTCCTCGCTGGTATTCAAAAAAAAAAAAGAAAAAACAACAAAGGATGGAGTCTGGGAGACTGGCAGAAGAAAGAGACGCTCCCAGTCTGAGAGGTTCTCAGCCCAGGTTCATCAAAGAGCTGCCGAGGACAAAGAAAGGGAAACTTCTCTCCGAAAGTTCCCAAAGGGAAGCAGATAGCAAAGCTGAGCCAAGCCCCCAGCCTGCCCTGCCCAGCCCCGCAGGGACTAGTTATTGAGGTGGTTGCTGGTGTCTCCCTCCCTCCTCTGCAGCCATCACATCTCCCCGCAGGTCCCAGCCCTGCCTGCCTAGGAGGCCCAGACACTTCCTGGACGGTTCAAGATAAAACCTTATGCTGTTAGCAAAACAAACTAGGAGGCTGTGAGAGCCAAGGCTGGCACAGGGCTGAAACCGCCGAAGCCAAAACCACTGGTTTACCCGGATGATCTAATCTATCCCAGCACCAAAGCTCCTCTTCTCCAGCAGCCTGGTGCAGCCGGTTGGAGCCCCTGGGGAAGAGGGGAAGCTGGTGTGATGGGGCACAGGGATGTCTGCCCCAGCTGGAGAGAAAAACCACAAGGAAGATGAAGGGGTGGCTGAAGAGGGGGTCCCTGAAATGTGATGCTTGGCTGGAAGGAGGGCGCAGTATAGGACTGCCCCATCCAGGGCCTGGGGAAGGAGTTCTGTGCTGCTCCTGCCTACTAGGATCCATCCTCTCTCTGGGAAGGAGATAAGAGCCCGAGCAAGCCCCACAGCAGCAACATCACCCCCAACCTGTGTGCCAGGAGGGGCTGAGCCCTCTTTATGGGGAGCGTGGCGCACTGGCTCCATCACCCTCGCACCGCACCCCCACCACCAGCGGACCCCTCCCAGGTCTGCGGGGATGCCCATCTCATCCCAGGGTGTGTGGGGGGAGCACTTTGCTTCAGGTGCTTCCCCTGGCGCTGCTGACGCACGGAGGCTCCATCTGCAACTGGGTGCGTCCTCATTCCAGCACTGCGGCGGGC
>NW_009737083.1:40090-40595 GCF_000703405.1 Apaloderma vittatum
AAGCCCCTGCCAGCAGGATTTGGGTCACGCTAGCCAGGCACCCTGCAGCTGGGATCTGCTCCTCCATGCGCTGGCTTTGGGACATGGGTGGGTCTCAAAAGGACACAGGGATGAATCAGGAGAAGCTACACAGGGGGATGCTGGGGTGGAATAAAGCTGGGCTGCCTGGTCCGTGGCTCAGACTGCCTCCATGTCCACAGAATGTGTGTGTATGTGCATGCATGTGTTGTGGACCTGGAGATGTCAGTCTCGGGGGAAGAGTCAGTACCGTAAGGCCTCTGGACTGGCCGCTCTGGGGCACAGTGGAGGCCTTGGGGAGATGGCTGGCCCACGTGAGTGTCACTTCTGGACGTCGTGGGGCCTGGGTGCTCCAGTGGCCAAGGACGTACAAAATAGGCCTGGAAAACTGCTGGGAGCAAGACCATCTTTAGGGGCAGCACGGAAAATAAGGCACAATCGGTCAAAAATAGAAAACTTTATTGAAGTCAAATCCAACAGGGCAGCT
>NW_009737084.1:0-9096 GCF_000703405.1 Apaloderma vittatum
TGGACTCTCTCCAGCAGTTCCCTGTCCCTGTTCTCTCTCCAAGAGTAAGGCTACACATGATTGTTTGGAAGCAGAAGTGAAGCAAGTTGGTCAAGATATGAAGCTTATCAAGTGCAACTCACTGATGAACAGACACAGTGAAAGTCCCCTGTGCAGGGGAAGTAGGATGTTATGAATATTTAACTTGTGAAAGAACTATTTGCACTGGATGATGGAGCAGGGGGTTCTTCAAAAGTCTGACAGACCAAAGAAATGCTGACTGACTTTCTCTTCTTCACCAAACTGCTGAAAAAGCCAGAGGTTAGGATGCTGAGATTGTAACATCTCACAACCTTGAGCAGGGATTTGAATATAAACCTTGCAGGTCCAAGTCAACTGCCTCATACATATTACTTCTTAGTTGGCAAGAGTCAGTATCCACATATCATTTTCTTATGTTTTATCTTCCTTATCTTGAGAAGCTCATCCTTCAGAAGTCTCACTGAGGTATATTTGTTTCTGGGAAAAACTTGCTTTTGAGAGAGGGGTGTTTCCTGAGAGGTAATTTCTTTGGAAGATTCCCATTAAGATGAAATCATAGCAGAACGAGAGAAGCAACTGCATTTTTAAAGCATAGATCCATGTGTCTTCGAAGAGAACCCCTCAAGATGCATCTTTCTCCTGGGTTTTTGCTGCACAGTGAGCCAGGACTGAACCCTTGGACCAATACACGACCATGTATTACTAAGGCCCCGTTTCAGCTGGATTTCAGCTTTGCTGCCTAAGCTTATAGCAGCTTCATTATCCTAAACGGAGCTTAAAGCAGCAAAAAATGTAAGAATAGAAAATGACCTTAGGTTGCTCCTGATCATTTTCTCAGGGGATTATCAGCTATAAATAGAGCATCCCTACTAGGAAATACCAAAGAGGCCTCTTCTCCCCAAGAAGGGCAGGAGAAGACCTTCTGCTCATCCCAGGACAGGACCATGCTGGTACGGGTTGAGTGACACCAGTGGAGCTGTCTTATACTGGCTTGTGAGCCACAACTGTGTGATGTTCCAAGAAAAGGTCAGACAACTCCCCTCCTTTCATCTTTGTGATTTCTAGCACTACCTGAAAAAGAATTTAACACCAAAAAGGTGTGAGACAGCACATCAGAATAGAGATTAATTTAGGACAATTTGGGGCTGCTTCTTGAATATTCAGGAAAAAAAAATAATAAAAAAAAGAACAGGGGTTGATCCTGGCCTGATAGTTTATAGGCAGCTCTGTTCTGGCAGAAGACCATAAATCACCCGGCACCCAAGTGCAGTGCAGGGAGAGCACTGACATCTCCTTACCCTCTCCACCACTCAAGAGAGTCAAAAAGCCATATACTCTGTCACCTTCCTTTTCCAGATTCATGTACCCAGAAATAAATAGGGCAAGCCTGACAGAATAAACTAAAGGTCTCCACATGCACCACAGCCTTGGTGGCTTCTTCCAAGGAGATGACAACTTTCTTTTTGCGCAACTCAGTTACTTTCTCAAATGTTTTTTTGTGCATTGTTGCCACCCATATGCATGGAAAATGATGCCTATGAGCATGCACAGTCAGGAGCAGACACTAAAAGCCTTTCCTTCCAGGGCTCTGGTATTGCATCATTTCTTTGGCCTGACTACTACCTGCCTCGTACTCTCCAGTCAGCTCTTATCTCCATGCAGGAACAGGAAAATTGCAGGCAGCTCCTTCATGTCTTTAGCAATTTGCAGCTCAGATCCAGGGTATCCGTAAGGGACCTCTGCCCTCTGTTTTGCAGGGCACAGAGAAACCCAAGTCATACAGAGCTGAGTGATGTGGTTTCTTGCCAGTTCCTCCTTGCAAGGCTGCTGCTGCTACAGAGTGATTAGGGAGACAAAAGTACAGGTATCTTTCTTTTTTTTTAAAAAAAAAAAAAGAGAGAGAACAAACAAGGAAAACTGTTTGCAAAAGCTACTTTTGTCATGAAAGAGGAACATAATTAATGGCCCTTTATGTAGCACTAAATATGGAGAGTAAATGAGCATCCTCTGATCTCCAGACTTTTGTGTTTATTTCTCTATTTTGCTATTGCTGGGGGACAAGAGTTGCTTTTCCCAACAAGCAGGGCCTCTCACAATAGCAGGTAATTAGTCAAGGGGCCCAAAAGGATCGAATCTTGTCAAGGGAAACTCATTTATACAGTCAGGTAATTAAGCCACATGATTGCAGCTGAACACTGCAGTGGCCTATTGAGATACAACTGCATGCTTGTCACATGCCCTCGGTGTTGTTGGGAAATCACTATTTTAAGACATTCCCTTTGCCCTGCAAGAAACCAGAAAGCGCAGCAAGTAAGTTTGCAGGAATCGCACACTGGGTTTGGGGTGCCTTGGGGAGACTTGCCCTCTCCTGCTGCAGGTGAGCAATGCTGCACAGCCTCCCCGGGACAGGAAAGGATTTGTGCAGTGACGCTCCCCGCGATGGCTCTCAGGGTAATCGTTGTGACGCGTCTCGCTCTAAGAGCCCTTTTCCTGGGACAATTGTGGGTCTGTTTATAAATATTACCCATAAATAAGCCTCATGCTACCCCATGTGAGCTGCCCGAGAGCTATAATTAGGGCTGTGATGAATCCACATTGTTATGGACATGCCGGACACCAAATATCAGGCCTTAAATTTCCACAGATGCCAAATGCAAACGTGGCAGATCAGACACCTTATCCCGTTTATTGAAAATAGATGCCTTATTTACGTTGCCCTGGTTGTAATCTCTGTCCTCAAGCCACTATTATTAACTAACACGAGTTTTCTCACTGAGCTGCATCGGATAGCCAAGGAGACAAAGATCTTCAGGGAGGCAGGAATGTCACGGGAGAGGCAGGATTAGGAGCACACTTTACTCACAGAATTATTTTCAAAGCCTGTGGATGTTTAGGCCTTTATTACCTCCCTAAGAGCAACACAGTTTCTCTCTGCCTTTAGACACGGAGGTGCAACCAGCTGCTTTTGCCATGTAATTCCTCACAATACTCAGAAAGCAGAGGTAGTTTTCATGTCCTGAAACAGGGAGGGTATTCTGCAGCACCCAGCACTGATGTAACTCTCTTCCCTCTTATGCAGGGATGGTCGGTCTCCACCAGCTCTGTGCCCACCCTCCAACACAGGTCTCCCAGCACTGGTCTGGTTGGACATAGCCCTGTCCCTAGCTCTGCTTGGAGGGCTCTGGCAGGGGAAGCACATGGACCCAAAACCCCATCCATGCAGGCTGGAGAAAGGAAACCCAAGTTCAGCTCTCCCTGAGCACCGTGGAGGGGTTGAATTTAAGCCACCTGCCACTGATGATAGAACTGAAGTTAGAAGAGTCAGCAGTATTGTCACAACTTGTAACTGCCCGTGAGTCACCTCACACTGCAGGCACCAGCCCTGAGCTTTGCCCTGGGGCAGAAGTGAGGGCAATTTTGAGCATTTTCTGAGAGCCGCTTTGAGTTTTTCCTGCCGACATGAGGAAACGAAGCTGCAGCATCAAGTGGGGAGTGAGAATTCATGCTGCAGGCACCTCCCTGCAGTGTATCGAAGAGAATTTCCTCTGGGGTAATTTAAAACTCAAGGCTGATTATTCTTTGCTTTGGGAACCATCCCAATTAAAATGGTCTATCTGAAACTAAGCTATGAGCTTAAAGCCTTTCCATCTGGGGCCACAGCATGAGCTCTTCCTCACAAACACGGGTCTCAGGGAAATGTTCCTGGCCAAGGAAGAGTGCACTAAGCACAGTCGTAAAGATGGAGAAAGTCAGGGTTTGAACTCGTCTTCCCCTTTGTGTCTGCAAAACGTCCAACTGAATGCATAAGCACCTTGTTTGCGCAGGCAAATATGGATTTAACATGCACAGCCAGGCTCCATGAAGTAATTTTACAGTCAGTATGTACGTGCCAACCTCTGAAAATTTGTCCTCAAACATCCTTTAGATTCCAGAGTTTATCTGTCCAGGAGTCAGAGTAACTTCTGTATTTGCACTTGTCATGAAGTGCCTCCTCGGCAGAAATGAGGCAGAACCAATTTTGCCCTTTCCTTTTTATTCAGCTGGACTTGGAAAGGTTTAGAGTTGGAAATGCCGGCCATCCGGGAGCTCCGCACAGCCCGCGGGCGCTGGGATGAAATGCAACTCTAACACACACAGAGATGACTGCCGAGCAGCTTTGAGAAGCTGACTTAAAACCCGCCTGGCCAGCCCGGGGCTCTGTCTGCAGCTGGAGGTATGCAGGTATTCTGGTGGGACGTGCAGAAATGTAGAGTATCGAGAGCTGTGCGGGCTGGGGGATAGCAGGTCAGGCTGAGGGCGTGAGGAAGGTTTTCTCCCTAGGTCATTTTTAAAATCCCTTGTTATGCACAACCACCCTTTAGCTGTGGTAGTAAGTCCTCAGAGGCTGTGAGAGGCCAGGGCAGGAGGTGAGAATTTAGGTTAAACCTATACAGCATGTTTGCATAAAGTCTGTACTTCTGTCCTTTATGGTCTCCACTTTCCTTCCCATAAATTTCCTCCCACTCTCATCATCTTCCATCCTGCTGGGCTCACTGAAGAGTCTCGAGAATCTATAGTATGCATTTCTTCATCTCCCCTCCTACTTTCCCAACTGCCCCAAAATGTCAGAGACCAAGAACCCCAAATGCAGCTCAAGCTGCCCATGCAGCAACACTGCTGAGCTCAAGGCAGTGGCCTCATGGTGGAGGCTATTGGACAACTAAAGCCTGGTCCCGGGGACAAGAAGTCCAGCTCCCAGTTGCTGTGGTGCATCCTCACTGACTTCTGTGGAAGCAGACCATGGCTTTCAATATAAAGGTTACAAAACCACATGTATATTGTCTTGTGCTAAAACGGAAGAAACAGATCTTACATTGATGACCAGTTATTGACACTGAGACACTGACATCACCAGAGCATGTTTTTTAGGATATTCACACGTTGGATAACTAGCAAAACGGATGGTAATAGCCTGTTCTGAATTGATACAGTCTCTCCAGTCAATGCTAACATAAAGCCAAATTCAATAAAGCTGCTTTTTTCAGCATGACTAAAGCTTATATCAGGCAAGGCAGAAGCAGAACACCCAGGATACAAAGAGTAGATAAATCTGACTGGTCTGAGTAGTTACACTAAGAGACTGGGTTTGCTGCTCCAGATCTGGTACAGATTCAGATTGTATGTGGAGACCACAGTCAGCCAAGGGGGTAGGGTCAGGCAGTCCAGGGAAGTCCTCACCCGCCTGAAGCCAGTGGCAAATTTGCTATTAATATTAGTGGAGGAAGGATTCTACCCTTCTTCCCCTAAGGGTTGCACAAATTATCCACAGTCAGCCATTGGAAACCCCATTATATAGATTTACACTTTCAAGTGCTGGAGTAGGAGCAATCCAGTCTGAGGCATCTAGAGATGGTTTGATCCCCATAAAGTGCCAAGTACCCCTCCTGGGACAGGGTCTCTAACAGGTCATACTGAAATTAGCACCACCCTCAAATTACTAACTGCTGTTGACCACATTTTCCATAACTCTTCTCGGATCATCTGTCCCATTTGCAGCAAATGATCTGATTCTAGAGGAAACCAGCACATTTTTCTCCTTCCCTTGAAGATCATACAGCCCGTGTTCAAACTGCGGCTGGTGGGAGTTTTCGCGTTTAAAAATACACGTCCCCATCCTCTCTCACATACATGCACGGCTTGTGCATGACGATCATTTATTAAAACTCCTTGCTCGGAGGCGAGTGGCTGTTCCAGACGGATTGTTGCAGGAGAGCTGGCGACGGAGGAGGTGAGCGCGTACCCACGCCATCGTCGGAGGTGTCTGCTGAGCTGTGCATGGCGGGTGGGCTCTCTCTCCCTCCTGGGCCCCCATTTCTTGGAGCGGCGGCAGGAGGAACCTCGCAGGGGCCCCGTCACGGTCCTTATGTTCTTCCTCCCAGTTGCTGCCTTGTTTGCTCGCATTGTCTGCCTCTTAGTTAATGATGAGCTCTGATGCAGTTAAACACTGACACAGGCAACGATACTGACTACAGTGATATATTTTTATTATTTCTTTTGTACAGCGCTTCATTTACAGTGGTTCATACTATACCAGGAATCAGTTTTAAACACACTCCAGGGTCTCCTCTTCCTATTCACTGCATCCCATTAATGCATCCTGAAAGGGATTCTCACATGCACTCACTTTCTGCGGTTACTATTTTCTGCCCTTTCTTCCCTTTACCAATCTGCATCTCTCCATCCTGCCGGGGAATTAGGGCCATTGTTGCTATTTAAAACAGCTTCGCTTTGGTCTGTGCTCTGAAGGCTGGACGCTGGCCTGCCGCTTTCCCACCTGCTTGGATAGTCTCTGCTTGGGACTGAAATCCCTCATTATGTCCTTCACTTCAATGACATGGATCTGCTGGGGAATCAGGACCATAAATAATAGGCAACCCGTGTGGTCCTGCCTCTGCAAGTACCAAATGAGTGCAGCCTTTGAATTGATGCAGTTGGCCCACTGAAACAGAAATGATGGCTTTGTCTCCACCACTGTACAGAGGGTGGGCTTGACTTCTACCTTATAGCATCAGTCCTGAGCCACACAGGTACAAACAGATGCAACTCCAGTGAGGGAGCCACATCTCCACTTCCAGCTCACACTGGTCTAAGACCTCGGATGGGACTTTGGGAGTTGAGAAGGCAAGAAAATAACAATCAAGAAAAAGTTTAAGCCTTCTTATATATCTATATATATCATATATATAAGATACGGGATGAAACCAGCTACTGTGCAAATTCAGCAAGAGTAACCTCCACTAGCTGTGACTCCTCTCGCGTTCAGCTCCCTCCAGCACACAGAGGAGATGCAAATAGGGGCTGCCTCATCTTTATGCTACCTGAACATTAAGATGACAAGGCAATCTCTGACTGCAACACTAAAGCAGCTCTCCATCCTTTTAGTGTTGCTGGAGCAGTTTAAGAGACAGATCTAGATGCTTGGGTCCAGTCCATTATGTTCAATGGAGCTGCATCTGTTTGCAGCCGTGCTACGTTTGACTCCTGTAAAACACATCGACATGGGGAATAAATGAGTTTCTATAGGTCTTGGAGTGGTACACAAATGCACAATGATCTCGGATCCATCTGCTCCCCAAGGCCTGAAAGTGAAATCTGCTTCCAATCTTATGTTTTATGCTTATTGCTGTCATGCTGTTTATACACCCGAATGCTGCACATTCTCGTTTTGTTTAACATAAACAACAACTATGCACCGTCTGCTGAAACTTTGTCAACTGCCTCTTCCTTCTGTCTGGATAATGAAAAGACACAATCTAACAAATGCATCTTATTCTAACTGTTTGCTTCCAGACACAATACATCAAGCCCGAACATAAGAAGCAAAGGGAAAAAATTAGATGGATTTGGTTTCAGTAGACGTAATTCAGCTTAGCTTCACGGAAGTCAGGAGAATAGCATCAGCCAGCAACCTAAATCAGTGCTGTATTCTTTTTAATCCCATCCCAGAGCTTGCTGATGTGCCAAGCTGGGGTGGTCCACTCCCGTGTTAATGCCTGATGTACAGATATTGGATTCACTGGGGAAATATTCACATTTAAGAAGTTAAAGCAAGACCTACATGTGGAATAGCCTTCCCACATCTGCAGTGTTACACCTTCCTTTGGCAAACGCAGTTGTAGACTGCATAGCCCCTGTCCAGTGTAGAAATATAGGATGCTCTGAAGCTTTTAGCCACAGACGTTTGAAGATCTGAATGCACAGTTATTTTGTCCCATGATACACCCAGTGAACACATTTGCAGTGGCCAACACCTTTAAAGGAGCTGGAGCTACTGTTCTTCACTGATTCCCCGTTACAGCCAAATGTGCTGTACACTATGCTAGGCATTCTGCTCCTCGTAATTAGTTGTGGTAATTCCTCTCCAAAAGTGAATATTTTTCTAAATGAATGCTCTTATGGACACAGACAGGATTTGAGAAATCATGTGCAGAAAGAAAAATAATATCTGGCTGTCATTTTCTCCTGGCCATCAGAACTGCAGGAATCCCAGTCCCCATCCAAACAAAATGTCATCACTGTTCCCTCAACGAAATGGCATCCATTTCCTCAGCTGAGGCTGCAGAACTTTCGTGAAGAACAACAGAAGATACAGAGAACAAGAAAAGTGAGAAAGAAGAAGAGACATTGATAAACCGACTTTAAACTCACAATGTGCACTACTGTTATAAAACATATGTATCATCTTAGCTTCTGTCATGCTAACTGTGCCAAATTCAAGGGAAAAAAAGCCCACTAGAAAGCTCAGCAAAGTCCCATCCAAAAATATAGAGCCTGAAAACTTTCGATTTGGCTTGTTTTTCTGTTTCTTAACTCACATGGCTGTGTAGTTTAACAAAACCAGTTCCTTAAAATTATTTCCACTCTCTCTTTCCACGTCTTTTAATGGCTGAAATTTGCAGGTGCCCTCCTTTGCTTTCCCACAACCTTCTTTCCTGAAGGATTTCCTCTGAAGCTTCCCTCTGCTGTCAACGGCCACCCCTGAGGTCTCGGATTCCTCCTCCTAGAGCCTACCCATGGCGAGTCTTAGCATCCCTAACTCAAAAATCAGAGCATCCCTGTGACCAGAGATGTTCACCTAAAGGACATAAGGATGCTCCCAGGTAGCTGAGCATGTGTCAAATGTGGACCTCCACTGAGGCAGCGTGAGAGCAAACCTGATGTCTTGCTGCCACAGCATCCTCAGCTCCACCTCTGGGCACAGATCCAGATTCCTGCTCTGGCAATGCACTGCACAAACCTCTGTCTTTGCATTTACCATGACCTCTAGGCAGATTGCAGCAGAATTTAAAACATCCACAATGAGTGGAAAACAAACAAGAACGGGTTATCAGAATGTTTCACAAATATAGAAAGACTCGGGAGTGATGGGGAAAGGAAAAACATAAAGAGTCATAGTAGTAACAATAACTACTATTGATATCTACTAAATAATGAGTAAAAAGAAGGCATTACACATAGATCTTGTCTGAGATGTTTGATCATTTAATCTCCATTTTTGAATAAAGAAATCTTTTTTTGCTATTTCAGCTGCTGAAC
>NW_009737084.1:9127-9497 GCF_000703405.1 Apaloderma vittatum
CAATCCAAGACATATGCAGGGATGTCACACACACAGAATAAAACACACACACGCACCCTCCACCAGAGACAATCCGACATTTTCCAAACCTAAAAAAATAAAACAGCCCATGAGTTTAGCCTGAATGTGGGCGAATTCGCATTTCACTGACACAGCTTTCTGGTGGATGGCTAAACAGTCAGCTGGGAAACTAAAGCCACTAAAAATCAGCTCACTGAAGGATTTCTGAGGCCATGGATCTGACATAACGCACAATTCATCCATGCAGTTCACTGCTCTGGTACATCTCTACAAGCCACAGGTTCAAGGCAGGGTTGGATATTTTAATAAAAAGAACAGCAAGAGCAATAAAAACAAGGAGATAAAAAAG
>NW_009737084.1:9534-17133 GCF_000703405.1 Apaloderma vittatum
GAGAAATAAGGGAAGGAAAAGGCAAACCAAGGTTTCGTGTAAAAGTTTCTGAGTTATTCTACAACGGCAGGGTTTTTAGCATCTGCCCTGAAGCAGAGAGGACCCACCAGGTTGTGGAATGGGTATTAAGCTGGAGTAGAGGATCGATTGGACATCCAGTTTGGTGCCTTTCACAAGAAATGTACATTCATCTTAAGCCAGGAAAGAGATGTATCTGGAAGCCAGGCGCCTGACTCTCAGTCCTTCCACTTCTATTTCCAGATACATGTAAGATTTGCCCCTTATTTTGGCTAAAACCTGTGTCTGCTGGAACTACCAGGGAAGCTGAGTTGCCCCTGACAGGCAGCATTGATTTGGTCACGCAGGGACAGGCTGATGGGAGGTTTCACGCAGGATGTGCTCACCAGGCTCTAAGGTTTTACAGCAACTGGTGCTGTGCACACACGTTCCCCGTGCCCCCACATTTTGAGCTCAAAGTCAGGAAACGATGAGGTCAGTTCCTGAGACAGCATCTACGAGGCTGGAGAAGTAGTGGCAATAGCAGAGCTGATATCGTCATAAAAGCTTCTGTTGAGGGCTGTTTGCTGGCAACAGCACGGTTGCATTGCTGATGTCTGGGAGTGCTGGGAATGACAAATTTTCTGCAATGAAAACTAGCCTGAGCCCACGTGCAGAAACGAGAGAGGGGCTATAGGTCCAGCCTGGCAGCAGATGCACCTGAGCAAAACCTCAACTCAATGTCAGAGCCCACAGAACAGGGTGTGGGATGGGATAATCGGCTCCCACATAAAGGGGAAAAAAAAAAAAAAAAAAAAAAAAAAAAAAATTTGGGGGGGGGTTGGACGTATTAAAAAAAAAAAAAAAAAAAAAAAAAAAAAAAAAGAAGAAGCATTGGAGGGGGGACTGACGCATTGAAACAAAGTAGTTATGCGATGAAAGAGCCCAGCTCACCCTTTCCTTGTTTGTTACAAGGAACAAGAGGCTGAGCCAGATGAGTGTGGAGGAAGGAAGAAAATGGGAGCCCCATCAGAGTGATCAGGCACCAGTTTGTTATCTAGGGTGAAGCAATCACTGAAAACTCCCTTGTGTTTGTGGCATTTTGTCACCATGAATATTTAATCAGGCCAAAGCGTGCCTGGCAGTTTGCAGACACACTCCCCCTACCATGGGGCTGCTTGAAAGCCTCCACCAAGACAGTGCGGATGTGCAAAGGAACCTGCAACCTCAGGCCACTGTTTCTGCCCCCAGGACCCTCCTGTAAGCAGATGAACCCTTGACCACCCACTTGAATATTCAAATGATCTGTCAGAAATACTACAAGCACAAAATAAATAGCCAAAACAGAAGCATTTTTATGTCTGAGCATTGCCAAGACTCAGAAATACCTTTTTAGGAGAGCTGAAACAAGGATGTTAGTGCCCATTTAGGTGTTAAAGGCCTCTGTATCTGTAGGCAGGAAACGTGGGAGACTGCTTGCTCTTGAAGAAAGCCTTCCATTAGCTTCATTATATTGAAAACCTTATTAGTTCTTCTGGTCTCACAGTGAGGAAGGTGGCACTCTGTGCCGAGCCAAGGTTAACCTTGTTCTGCAGAACTAGATGTGGCTGTGGGGATCAAACATCAATATTCCCACTGATCAGAATCCAAATCTGGCCACAGTGGCTGGTTTTGCCTCCAACACATTAACCAGTCTTTCACATCTGTCAGCAGCATCCAGCCTTTTCAAACCAGGATCTTCAGAAACATGAGTCTCTCATTGTCCTCCTGCCATCCTGAAATGCATCCAGCCCTGAGCCTCCCAGCATGGGGGAAAGCAAACAGCACGCATCTGCAGCCAGCAAAACTGCATCTGCCAACACCCGTCACGCTGAATCCTGCGCCAAGGGCAGCCACTGTCCTGAGGATGGTGGGCTTGAAGACTCTGCTGGGACCTGAGCATTGCCTAGGCTTCCTGACTAAATGCACTCGTAGCAAATCTGGCAGTGCAAGATGGATAACTTGACTCCAGGTGACTGCAATCACACTCGGGGATCACCACCCTCAGACCAGCTCCCATAGAGAAGTAAATTTCAGCCTGCCCTTTTGCTTTCTCTCTTCTCTTTTCTGGACTTAGACATGAAGACATGCACCTTCCTCAGTGAAAAAAAAAAAATATTAAAAAAACAGACCTGATGTCTTTCTCCTGGGCTCACATCTTTCCCATGAGCACATAAACCTCAATCATTCTGACATTTTCATTGATCCCAATGAAAGGACAAATTAAAAGCTGATCATTAATTCACAGGCTCCCTCTGCGCCTCTCCCACAGAGGAGCTTTGACTTATTTATGCCAAATACTCACTCTGTGCTTCATCCCAAAACATGTCATTATGCCCTATGAGTTTAAGAAAATCCTCTGAAATGGGGATATATTTGGCAATTACCTGAACTGCATCAGATCCTGCTGGAGGCCTCCTCTCAACCACCCCATGATCACCACCACAATGAGTTTCCACTTTTCCCAATATTTAACCCTATGATACCCTTTCATGCCATTTTGATTCAGTTTTGAATTCACAGCAGGTTTCCAAAGGAGGAAAACAGATTTAGGACCCTTCAACTCAAGTTGGCCTGCCATAGTCTGTTGAGATTTAATTAACTTTTCAGTGAATGAGCCACTGGCTTGCAACCACCTTGTATAAAACCTCTTCTCTGCAGCTTTAGACTGAGTAGAGACATGCCTTCAAAGCTGCCTTTGCCTCAAACAGTGGGAGAAGAGATCTCAGCCTAGCAGGGCTTCAGCAAGTATGTGGACATGCAACCACATTACAAATTACAATAAATGTGTCCAGCAAGTGGGAACCCTGATACTGGACAACAGCTCATGCTCCAAAGTATGTTACTATCTGCAGCCTAACTGCTTCCAAAGTCTTCACTTGGCCAACAAGGGGGAAAAACGCTGGAATGGAGCAAATTCCTGACTCTTTTGGCCTTGGAGGCTGCATCCTCTTGTGCACAGTCTTTCACACACTCCACCACCTCAGCACAACGCTGTCTGAGCTCTTCCACCAAGGCTTCATCTGCCATGAGATGGACTATTATTAGTCCACAGCATCATCTCTTCCACACACACCTTGCGAATCTGTTTGTGGCTTTGTTTTCGCATGGGTTTTCCAGGCAGAAAATATGGGGTGTGTTAAAGACCCGATCTGTATCAGGAGGACATCAAATAAATTAGAAAAAGTCACAGAATTCAGGAGAAAAGGAGCCAAGAGATGCCACGGTCTAAATAAGGCCTCCCAGCCCTGTGCATTAACCACAGCCATCCCTCTGCTTACATCTCGTTTTATCCTCTAAATGCTGGAGGCTGTTTAGTGTCTTTTTTTTCTTCTTCTTCCTCTTCTTTTTTTTCTGTTCAAATATTTTACAGCTGCACTGAAAAGAGAGCTACAAACAGTAGGGGAGAATCTCTCATGGCCAGAATACAATGAAGCGCATAAGTGCGAGGGATTGCTCCTTACAATGCTTGAATCAAAGATAAACATAAAAAGAGCTACCTCCTTAGACCGTAAAACAGAAGACACCATTCCCAAGGGGAGCAGTAATGTCTTTAAAAAATAAACCAGCCACCTCAGAGGTCAGAGAAATGTGGGGAAGAATATATTTTCATCTGGCAACTCACTTGAATTTCAAATTCAGGCAATCTGTGGGAAAACAGTTTTAGGGAACAACACTGGGATGTGGGATTCACTGCAGACAGAGCCCCTTTTCCAAAGCACTCTGCAGTCTTTAATTGAGGAAACTTTGCCTACAATGCTAGCTAGAAAGCTCTTGTCCTTAAAATAATGTTGTGCCTATATTGGGCTGACAGATCACTCCTAGGCAGCCATGAGCACAGCGTGCTCCTCAGCCCCAGTTTTCCAGCCCAGAGTTGCCTCCCAGAATTGGGGGTCACCATGGCATCCAGCACTGGCTGTATCCCAAGAAAGTAGACAGACTCATTCCTGAAAGCAAGGGCTGTCTTGGGCTGCCTCCAGGCAGACCCTCTGAAGGGCAGGGCAAAAGCAGCATTTTCAGTTGCTGAAGGAAACTGAGCACACAAAATATTAAAGATCCCTAAAATGCGCAGTCTTATGAAATTAAGGGCCATGAAGACAGGGACAGTCATTATTAAATCATTAAGGCCAAACATAAAGCCGCCCTACTGCATCTCCCGAAGACCCCATTCCCTTGCAGCACGGTGCAGTGTGCAGCAGGGGAGAGCAGCCCAGC
This sequence comes from Apaloderma vittatum, assembly GCF_000703405.1. NCBI lineage: Eukaryota > Metazoa > Chordata > Aves > Trogoniformes > Trogonidae > Apaloderma > Apaloderma vittatum. The sequence continues at coordinate 13,786 of NW_009737084.1, forward strand.
TCACTATTCACTTCCACAAGCTCCAGGTGCTTTTCACCTCTGCTGGAATCTGCATCAGTATCTCCATGTCCCAGGGTCAGCAATGCAGAAGACATCCTTCAGCCCTTGGGTTGAGGTCAATCTGTTCCCTAAGGGCGGATTCCCCCACCTGAGCTGCAAGAGGCTGAGGTCTTCACTCCACTCGAATTTTCCAGTGAAGGTATCCAAGTGGTGTGACACTGGCACAAAAAATCTTGAGGGGTCTTAGAAATGCATCTCCTCCCCTTCTGCTTGCCTGCTGGGAAGGAATAACACATTTTATGTGACTTCGCCTGGTAAACCCAAGAAACATCCCAAAATAGGGAGGTTTTGATTCAGCCATGGGGAAAAAGAGAAACCAGAATCATAGGGGTTAAACTGTAGGCTGAGATGAAGTGGCAACAGAGTGAATTGTTGCCATGTCCAGGCGAGATGGGGGGAAGCTGACTATTTGTTGCCCTTTGAGGAAAGCTGTCCATCGTTGAGTGGTCCTACAGATCATGCGAGGGCTCTTTCACCCTCATTTGTAGATGTCAAATTATTCTACACTTACACCTAGTGTAAAGCTCTACAGCTGCCCTCCACCAGGGTCTACACACTTGGATCTTGTGGCTGCTATCAATAATATTATAGAATCATAGAATCATTTAGGTTGAAAAAGACCTTTAACATCATTGGGTCAACCTGTTAACCCAACACTGACAGGTCTTACCACTAAACCATGCCCCTAAGCACCTCATCTACACGTCTTTTAAATACTTCCAAGGATGGTGACTCTACTACTTCCCCGTGGAGCCTGTTTCAATGCTTGGCAACCCTTTTGGTGAAGAAATTTTTCCCCCTGGTGCAAATGATGCGAAGATGCAGGAATCAGTGTGGCAGGAGAGAGTGAGGGACAGGCAGCTGCCTAGGACAGGCACTGGGACATGCTCAGCTGCTGCAGGCACAGCCCCAGAAATGTCAGCTCTTGGTGGAGAGGAGGATGCTTTGGGGAGAAAAAAAAAGAATGATCAGAGAGGAAGTAAGCATGAGAAATAAAATGAAAATGCACAGGAGGACTGAAGCAAAGCAGAGCTCCTTTGACTGGTATTCCCTTAGCACTAGGAGACAGACAAAAAGTTGGGAGGAAGAGGATGGTGTTGTCTTTCAGAGACTAATCCTTTGAGAGAGAAAATCAAATTGATGTACTGCTCAGGGAAAATAGGAGCCCACCACCAGCAACAGAGGAATTTGATTGTAGGAGGGCTAAGTGAAGAAAATGCTTTTATTTTTCACTTGGTTCCAAGATGTGTCTTTTCCTGGAAAAGAGAGGGAGATCCCATTGTTAAGTTACATCAGTGCTCTCCTCAAGTCCTGTGAAAGTCTTCTGCTGGCAGCCGTGACCTTGGCTATGGGTCATTTGGGGTATACATCACAGCCAAGGAGAGCTCCCCTTGCTGGATATGTGCCAGACAGGTTTGGGTGCCCCATGAGACCTTTGTGCTTTACATTTCAAGTCTGAGGAAGCTCAGCCCACATGGCTGATGTGCAGTTATTTTGGACCATTTGTTGGGTTTTTTTGAAAGTGGAACCTTTTTGCCTCGCTCCCTTCGATCTTTGACACATCCCCGGTCGCTTCGGCACCTTTTTCTCAGCACTCCATCCTCGTGTGTTACAATTTACTGTTTATATTTCCTCTGACATGTGATGGTCAAGATGAATAACATTCAAGTTTCACCAAGGTGAATAACACAGTTACTCTAATTAGTTCAAGAAACACACTGCTTTAGACAAGAGCAAGAGAATACCCATATGTTTTCACTCACCTAAAAATCCAGCTTTTAAAACACAAAGGCAGATAGCAAAAGATAACATTTAGCAGTTGCTGGCCTCCCTGAGAAACCCATAGAAAGCTGCTTCTGAACCTCTCTCTTGCGATACACACAAGTAACACAACAGAAACGTGAACCAGCACTGAAATGTGGGGAAAGGGAGGAGGTCCAACATGTGCTCAAGAAGGGATAAAAGAGTATTTTGGCTCTAATGTCAGTGAACTGATACAAATGCATGGAAATGGCTGCAAAGATAATTTAAGCCAGCCCACTGGATCACTGATCTCTTCCTCCATGCTACTTTACCTTCAAGAGATATAGAAAGAAAAAGCAGCTTAACTGTATTTATGGCAAATTCGTAGCTCTCGTGAGATCTTTAGAGGTCCAACAGGCCAAGCATAGGCAACTCTTATCCCTGGCTGAAGCACAAAGCCACCACAGGCGAGACTAGCTCCTTGTATCCCACCAGACTAGCTTTTCATGCAAGGGCTCTGCTGAGTGTTTGGTCCCAAGAAGGAATAAATTGCCTTTGTTTCCTTTCCATCAGGAAGAAATGCACTGGGATGTGGGTAGCCACCCAGCCAGAAGTTTTCATATTGCAGCTTAAAATTCAGTTTTCCTTAAACTGGTTCATTTTAAAGGCAACCTGGAATCAAGCACATGTCACAGGCACATTTTTAGTGATGGAATCGTTGCTCACAAGAGCACAGTGGAGAATCGGCCACAAAACACCCATTCACCCAACACCAAGGATGTCCAATATTAAAAGCAAAGCAGCTCCCAAAAGGCAGCAAACTCAGCTGCTGGAGGCCACCCATTCGAGCTGCTCCAGGCAGTCAGGTTCCCAAGCAAACAAGCACCGGGGCAGGGGGAGTAGAAAGGATTTTGCATGGTTCATGTGTCAGACACAGCTCAGAAAGGTCAATCAGTTTTGCAGCAGGAGCCAAAGGAGAGGAAAAAACTGCAGCTGATTAGGAGGGAGGGGGGGAAGGGGAGAAGGAATCTGCAGACGTGCCAAAAAACCTTTGTAAACAAACTTCACTGCAACGTTGCAGATGAAAGAGCAATGCCCGGTGAGCAGGATCCAGCTCTTGGGCATAAATCAGGAGCCGCTCCATCAAAAATCAAGGAAGTCATGCTGGCACAAGCACAAGGAGAATCACCCCCTCCTGCTCCCAGACAAGAGTCGTGGGCCCTCAAACACAATTCCCGCCCTCCCACACAGGAGCAGCTCACTGGGTTGGCAGCACAGCCCAGCACCTCTGGTGCTAGAGGGAAGGCGAGCCCCCCGAACACCAGTTCCTGCATCTGCTGGGTGCATCTTCTGAGCTGCAGCCGATCCAGGAGGAGAGGGAGGCGGTTTCACCACCAGCTTCTGGATTTCCTTTGTTCCTTCCTCGCAGCGGGTCTCTCAAACGTGTGCGCACACGCGAGCAGCCGCTCTCCCTGGAAAGGAAAGAGCAGTTGTCCTGAAGAGATGAGCAGTGACACAGACCACAGCTCGCTGACAACACACCGA
>NW_009737084.1:17159-37735 GCF_000703405.1 Apaloderma vittatum
ATAAATATTAGCTGGAGGGGGCACTGTTTTTCCCCCTCTCCCGCCAGCAAGGCCTCTTATTGTTTACTCTCCCCAGCAGTCCAGGCACTCTTGCTAATGTGCTGTGATTGAGTACTTTGGAGAGGATGGGGTCTGGGGTTAGCTCCCGGCTCCCTTCCGAGAGCTGTTTACTCTTCAGTGGTGCCTATGGCCGGCTGAAGACAGTGCTCCTTCACCCCTGCTGCGTCCATCTGCTTTGTCTGCCTGTTTTCCTGCTGCCACCGGCAGGCAGCTGGCCGGCGCATTTCAGCTAGCTGTTCGCAAACCCCTGGAGGAAAAAATAAAATTAACCCCGTAAAGAAGGGGGCTGGGAAGCATGGGGAGAGAGAGCAGAGCGGGTCTGCTAACCAACACCGCTCCCCCGCCGCACAGGCAAAGCCTGCAAGGACAGGCACCGGCACAGCGCCAAGCCCCAGTTGACATCAAGATGCTGCTGGCACCAGGTGAGGATTTGGATGTGGGTTTTGTGGGGTTTGCCTTGTTTCATACTTTTCTACCTGAAGCAAACAGCGTGCAAGCAGAAGGTTTTAGCCCTTCTGGAGTCCTGACGTCTCTGCCCCATGGCATGGACAAGACAAGAGGGTTTCAGATCCCATTTCTCCTGGTCATGAGGTTGTGCTGTGGGTGTCTGCTGGTTCCCCAGCTCCTGACACCCCTTGGCCACATCTGGCTCGAGCCACCTGCAGGCACATTCCCCATCCTTTCCCAACAAAGAGCCCAACACAAGGACACGACTGTCCAACACCGTGATCACGGCCATGGGGACAGGCCTGCTCCTGCAGACACCCTGTCCATGCTTTTGTCACTGCCCTAACAAAATCCTGCATACTCGCCATAGCCAATAGACCCTGGAAACCCACATTTGGCCTCAGGGCTCCAAAAGAGGTTTAAGGAGAGCTGTGACCAGAGCTGTTGCAAGCCATAGGGTCACAGTCTCTGAGAACAGAGACTTTCTGATTGATGCTTTTTGAAAATCTGGCTCTGCATCCTCCCACAAACCAGACCTTTTGCAGTTCCAGGTCAAGTGAGAGCCAAGGAGGCTCCATAGTGTGCAGCATCACCAGTCACACCAGTGCTCCCAATCCTCCCAGGAGCATGCCCTGCCTGCAGCCTCAGAGGTCACCCATTGACCCATAGGGGCTCTCCATGGCAGAGCCAAGGCTCACATGGACTCATCAGCTACACGCTGACACTGCAGGGAAGGAAGGACACATCTGGCACAAAGTTAGAGCAATGCCTGGGGAGCTCAGTCTCCCATGAGCAGCTTGACCTTTGGGTATGACAAGGGGCCAGGCTATGGGCTCATCTCTGCTACCAGAGTAACTGAACCCTATCTGAAATCTGAACTCTCTGAAACAGTGCTCACTTCTGCACAGACTGACCCCATTTGGGAAGTATTTAGCCACCAAAAGATATAACGGATAAACGAACTAACAGGTCAACAGGTTGTGTGCCTGCAGGCAGATGCAAACATGTACTTGCATCCACACTCCCATCATGCAAACCCAGCAACTATATGCATAAATGTGCATAATATGCCTGTGTTTCATGTGCATACATACCATCCTCCTCCCCAGCACTCTCCAAGTGGGGGATTATTCACACAGATTTTTCCCCAAACCCCTCCCAGCTCTGAGTGGAAACTGAGACCGTTCCTGGTTTGCCTTTGTCCTCCCTCAGATCTGCAGGCGTAAACACAATCTGGTCCTCTTCACACACAACACTCCAGGCTAATAGGAAAAGTAAGTGGAACCAGAAGTTAGCTACAGTTGTCAAGCCAATATTATATGCTGAGGAAACCAGCAAAAGTCGCTAATCTCCAGGGAAAACTGTAAACCCCTGTGCACACAGTCTCCTATGGATAAATAGGTATATAGGATCTAGCATCCCCCAGAGACCTCAGCTACTAAGCCTGCTCCCTGGGGAATCTTCAAAGCATCTTTTCTTCTCCTTCATGCCACCCACTAAATCCTCGGAATGCGGCAGCTTTAGTCACTGTTCAGTGACACCTTGCCTGCATGGCCAGCCAGCCCTGGTGGGAGGAGCAGGAAGCTTGGCTCAGGTAGAGCAGATCCAGCCAGGTGCACATCCAGCAGAGAATCGTGCCTTGAGGTCTCCTATCTGCACACCACTGCTCACTGGAACCACAGCCAAACCCCTTTGCAAAACCTGCCGTCCTCTCCCCTGCAATCCCCTGCAATGGCAACTGGGCAAGCAAAGCTGCACTGCCTGTCTGACACATTTGCCCTCATATCCCTCTCTCCAGGTGTGCACAGCTCTTGCTGACATTAAAGACAGATGCTCCGGTGCCTTCAACAGAAAATAGATACTCTTCATTGTCTGAGACTGAATTTAAAATTGTCAAACTCTCTGTAAATTACAATTACATGGATGTTCTGCAGTTGGTCTGGGTCCATTAGAGACACTTATTTTTCTTATCCTCATTTCCTCTCTCTTCTTCCAAGTAATAGGCTTTTCTGGTGCGGGTTCCATACTGCTGCCCATTGGAAATAGCTGCAGGTGGGAGAGCCTGAGGACATTCATTCCCCAAAGCCTTTGACTGTAAAGCAAGGAGAGAAAATGCCACCTGCTACCTGATGGGGAATAATTTCCTACTAGGAAAAAATGGTTGCTAAACATCTGGCCTGACAGGCTAGCGAGATGATTTCCAGCAGAGCTGGAGAAGGCGGCAGAACATGCATGCGCTGAACTGGAGATCCTGGCCACAGTTCAGCAGTACTAGGCTGTCCATGGTGATAGAAACAACAACAAAAAAATGGATTTATCCTAAATCTCTTGTTACCAGAATCCTCTGCAAACAGTACCCAGGGAGCACAACAGTGCATGTATGTAGGGGAATACACCATCACAATGAGTATCTTGTGCAAGTCAGGACCTCAAGCTGCAGAGGACTGCTGGAGTTTGCCCATTCTCACCAGGTACATGTGCCTAAATTTTCCAGTGTTACCCCATAGATGACATAGTAACAGCCACTCATACCTTAACTGCAACGCAATAAACCACTGACCCGTGGAGGAGGTACTGTGAATTTTGATTCTTCCCTCTGTAGCCCTTTGAGTTCTGACAAATTATCAGGGTTACTGGTTCCCTTCCAGTATGGGATTTGGAATCCTACTTTCACCTCAGGCTCTGTTCAGGCTGGTTCTGGGAGCCCTGGCTGGTTGTCTGATTCCACATAGCAAAGGGCACCCCAGAAGCCAATGAATTGTGAGCTGAGATGCTGAAATAGCCTAGAAAGAAAATGCACTTTTTTGTATTCTGGGGAGTCGAGCACATTTCCAACGCTGAGTCCAAAACTTACCTATGAGATCTTTCACACAAAAGAACTGGAAGTAGACCTGGATGCTGGAAGTCAAAACTCAAACCAGGACATGGGGAGGTGTCCAGGCAACAGAAACCCCAGTAGTGATGGGATGTATTAGAAAACCGCAGGGTAGGACTGTTGTGCAGGACCAGTAACACCATAGCAGTCTCTATTTTGAAAAACAGCCTCAAACTGAGAAATGAATTATCTTGAACTATGAATTCTTTTTTGTAAGCAGTAGGTTGTGAGGAGTCACTTTAGGAGAAAGTGACAATAACGGAGCTGTGCATGGCCACAGAAGTGAGACAGTGGGAGGTCCTCTTGTGTTGCAGCTCAGTCTCCTGGCCCTATTTCTTCTTCTACAGTACAATATCATAACAAGAGGCATAACCTCCATCCAAACTTCAGAGACCAATCTGATTTTACTCATTTTTTTGGCATTTGGATGAAACTGAATGAGCTTTTTTAGCAGTCTGACAACAGAGGCTTGGCACTGTCACCATGAAGCATGAGAAGAACTATGAGCCAGGTTTGGAAATCATGAGATTGGCTTGGAAAGTATAAGCTTTTTTTTTAATTTATTTTTGCATCTGTTTAGAAACAACACACATTCTTTGTGTTCATCTTCCATTCTCTGAAAGGTCAGGGTCTGGACTTTTAAGGAAATTTATCTTTTTCTGCCAGAAGGGATAAGAACTTGATTTTTTTCTCATTAGTGATTCTTGTGCAGTTGCATGACAGTAAACTCTGTGCTTTGGGATGGGGGAAGAAAGCTCCCAGCAACTTTCACTGGGCTAACTGCTAAATTAATCAGTGAAAAGGCTGGTCATTGACATGCATATAAATGCACGCCTGACTCGTGCTCCCACCATGTGTGCATGTCCACACAGAGTTCACTTCCCATGCTGCTACACGAGCTGCATCTTGGCTACATAAGCCAAGAGCATCCATCCAGCTGCAAGCACACACAGAGCATATATGAAAAGTCAGGGTTTGCCTTCCTATTTGTCTGCAGCTTTCATTAAGTGAGGTTATGCCTCTAGCTACCACAAATTTCTGCTAAGGTTTGGCAGACCTGAGCCTTTGGATGTAAGCACACAACCAGGATGCTCAACAATTTCAAATATTGAGTGCTAAAAACCTTCTTACTGCTTTGCTGCAAGTCTCATGGCTGAGAGTCCACACAAGGAAATGCATTGGCGGATGCAAAAAATAAACCCTTAACATTTCTGTGCCCAAGAAAAACCCTACAGCAGTCTCATGGCTGAGAGTCCACACAAGGAAATGCAGTGGCGGATGCAAAAAATAAACCCTTAACATTTCTGTGCCCAAGAAAAACCCTACGGCAGTTCTGGAGTTAGGCAGAGCGTATCCCCTGATCCCAGCTCCTGCACACTGGGTGCAAGCAAGACTGGAATCAGGTGCTTTATCAAAGAAATTGGCAGTTTTCCCTAAGTCTTTCAGTAAAAAAAATGGCCTTCATCTTGCATTAAAAAGAAAACGTAAACTTCGTATGAAGCATTCAGCTATGGAAACGTGCTCATGTGGCTCTCGAGATTCCTTTCTTTTTGTCAGAATTCACATGAAAAGCCCTCTCACCGCTTTCCGTGTCAGCATTAACTCTTCCAAAATGATTGGCGTGGAAGGGAGAAAACACTCTCTCACATCAAGAGCCCCCTCCCTGCCTCTCTCCGGCAGCCCCTCGCCTGCCACCGTCCCGCTCCACACCGCTGACAGGTCCCATTGTGCCTCCCGCCCACAGCAGCTGCACGAGGAACAAAGACATCAAGGCTCAGAGGCTGGGGCTTGTTGAAGTCGTGGAAGGAAACACAAGCAAAGGAGAAAAGTGAAGCCGAAGGGAAAGGATCAACAGACATTGACTTAGGAGCGCGCTCAGGAACACGTGAAAAGCAGCTAAAAAATCTAAAGGTTGCCTGCAAATGTACCTGCACAGGCGTTTCTGCTGCTAGGCTTCCAACAGCATCCAAATCACAAAGCTAATTGCACTGTAAAAGTAACGGCCTATGAAATTTTTAATGGAGCAGATTGCATTTCTAATTTTTTTCCTCTGTTGTTCAATATACTTCAATATCTTTTCTCTCTTCCAGTGCTTGATTCAGGCTGACAGTGGATTTATACAGTTGCCTTTCTCCATGCCATGAAGGAACTGCAGGGCAGCAGTTCCAGCTCGATCAGGCAGCTGAGGGTCACAGCTGCATACTCAGATATTTTGAGAAACATGTAAAAATACATCCTCATCACCAAATCACATAAATGTGTGGAGCTATCATCTATCACCAGTGAGAGAGTTTTGACTTCCCTCTGCCATGGCATAGCACAGGGTAAGGACAAGAGGCAGTGGTCCTTGCACAGGAGGACGTGGCTACTGGGCTTCATGGGCTCCTCCAGGGAAAATATAACTGGGAAAGGTAGAAAGTATTTGAAGAGTTAGTGTCAGGGATGGAAGTAAAGCGGCGTTCAAGGTAGGATGAGGATAAGTTCTGAAGGCAATGTGGACCACTGTGCTAAAATGCAGTGATAAGAGTACTGGTGGGAGACAAACATTTAGGTCCAAAGCTGTCACATCTCACAACCATTTCTAACCCCAAAGCTGGAAAAAAACTGCCATTGGAAGGTGGTTTCTTCATGTCTTGCAGTCGCACCTCTTGAGCAGAAATGGATTGTCCTCTATTCATGCTGATGCCCAAGAGAACAAGAAACATCCATCTACAATCAGATCCTACAGAACCATGTTGCCTACCGTGGCCTTCATGGAATTGAGGATATAAGCATCCATCTCCCTCTTAAGTTCATCACTCATCCAGGAACCAGGCATTGCACTGCCTGAGTCCCCTGAGGGACACACTCCATGTCCAGCGCTTGCCTAATGCATGCAAAAGGCAACAAGTCCTGCAAGTAACACAGCACTCAGGTCACAAAAACGTGGCTAATGGAGGAGAAGAAAGAGAAGGTGATGTATTGGAGCTCTGCATATGGAGCAGGGACAATCAAGAAGCTCAGGGATCCACAGATTTTTTTGTAAGACATCAAAACAAAACATCTCAGCTGTTTCATATCAAAATCATGAAATTCCTGTTCCTTCAGAGATATCAAAATGGTCCATTTTCCACACTGCCTCAGAAGATTCCTGGGTGAAAAATTCCAGTCCTAACCAGCCCTCAACATTGGCAGACAGGCTGTGAAGTGCCTACAGACCGCAGCTCCACTGGGCTAAATCCCATCAGAAGACATGGGGAGTGTGTCACATCAGATAAAGAGCACAGAGAAAGAGCAAACAAAATAAACGCGGGAAGATGCCCACACCCTAAAATTACCAAGCACCCCAAGGTGCCAAAAATAAGTTGATTTGCTGACTGAGACCACCCTAAATACGATCAGCCACAGCCTACGCCAAACAAATCATCATCAGATGAAGTTACGCTTGATGCCACCCACTTTCACATCTGCAGAGAGTATCAATTTTAACAGCATTAGTGGAAAGCTTCTGTTGCTAACTCACACAAACACACACACGATTTATATATATTCTAATAGACAGCTCTGGCCCATGACATTCCTGCAGGTCAGAATTAAAATAAAAGGCAGAGACGCGGCGTGCACCCCTGGTTATACTGTTGGCTGGCTCGGCGCGGAGGCAGCCTGCAGTTAATCAGCCTTCTTTCTCCACTAACTGTCACTGCAAACAAAGGAATTAGCAGAAGGTCTGTAGGGAGCATTGAGATAATTTGGCTGCCTGAAGAAAAGAGAAAGAAAAGAAAAGCAAAACAAAATTACTGAGAAATTTACTTGCACTGACCTCTCCATAAATATTTAGATATAATCATCATTACTGTGAAGTAAATTAAGTTATAAACAGTCTCCACAATTGCACATGATGAATGCATGTCGGCATCAGAGAGCACTTTATTGCAAGTTAATGTGGAAACAGAGCACCTCAATCAATCAGGATGCAGAAGTGCTGTCTGATGATATCAGCCCATCTCAACCTATTCATACTGGACACCGTACACTCACTCACCCACCCACACCCGTCCTCCGTTCTTATTATATTAACAAACACATATTGAGACGCAGTAGATGACGAGGAGTATGTTCGTGAAGCTGGAATAACAAGGGGCGTACAGTAAGTGTCCTCAGTCGTGCTAGTGGTATTATTTATATTGCAGCAACTGAGGATATGGCCCCCCTGTGCTGAGCTCTGTGTACAAACACAGCCAAAAGCCATCTGGGTAGGATTCATCCGACTAGACACAGACATCCACAACAGGGACACTGAGCTAATCACCGTCAGCTCCTTTCACAGCCAGCCGAGAGAAATCGGCATTTTCTGAGAACAACTTTCCAGACCTATTTTAGACGTCTAGTTTAAGAAGAGATGAATCATGCCCTGGACTCCTTCAGCTGCCTTGGCTCGGTCTCTGCAGACCCTTCAGGAGCCCCAGGTGACTGCTGCTGAAGTCAGCATCTACACTGCAGATGCCAATTTGATGAGACGAGTCCCATTCGCTCCTACTGAGAGACTTGAGGGTTTAGGAGAAGCAAACAGCCACGTGGCAAGTGAAAGGGAATCGTATCTGAACTGCAGTTTTGGACATGAAACCCATGTGGCCTCCCAGGGCTGATGACTCCTCTAGCTTTAGAGCTCAGCTGAAGGGAGCTGAAAGGGGAGCGCGTTGCAGAGACTGGTGCCGCTCACACCTACACCTTCGCTTTCAGTGTGAGAGCTGGGAGATGATAGACCCTGAATTCACTCCCTGATTCTGTCTGGCCCTTCACCTCAAGCTCCTGCCCACCCCAAGCTGGGGCAGTTGCAAGCACATGGCAGGCTGTCCAGAGAGATCTGTCATGGCACCGCCAAGTAAGGACAGGCTTTAGGATTTGACTTCTTCACAAGACCTACCAATGACACACAGCTCACCATTGCCACCACCCAACGCATCCAAAACTTAGACATGCCGCACACACAAGACTAAGGAGGTCTCCATGCTGCAAAGAAGGAAGGAAGGTGGTCTAATGAGGCAACAGATGATGAAAATGTTTCTAAAAAAAGGAGCATGGTCAGAGATTTTGTTAAGGCTTATGACTTCACAAAGGTAGTGAATCTTGCAAGAGAACAAAGACTTTAAGTGGAGGCTATGTATGCCTAAATCTCTTAAGAAAGTCACTGAAATAGGCCCTAATAGTGTAAAACAGTGGACTTGATTCAATTCAAGACATCTGCATCATACCATGCTAATAGTCTTAGGAAAAACTCTCTTTATCCAGTTTTGCACTTCAGGGTTTTCTCTTACGGAGAAAATTTTAATACGTGTTTCCCACCTAAACTGGGACGTCCAGTTCATGGTAGTGCTCAACATGAGTTTGGCACTGCAAAACAACAGCAACAATAGATGGCTCAGATGAAAAGTGCCAGACAGAGAAAATAATTAAAATGCAAAACAAGAGGGCTGAGAAGATCCTTCTCACAAGTAAGTATTTATAGCAAGAGGTGAAAGAGAGACTATGTAGCACTGGCTGTCTCTACCCTGTTACAAGGTGAAATAAAAATATTCCTCTTCTTACCCTCCTTAGATATAGACTAAAGAGGGTAAAATAAACCTCAGCCTGTAGCTGCCTTGTTCCCTAAGCTGTAGGACCTTTCAAAAAGAGGTATCACAGGTGCCTTTGCCATTTTTGCACCAGCCCTGCCAGCTCCTTCTGACAAGATTCTACCTTCTGTCAATGCCTCCCCTACAACACTGACTCTTAATCTGATAATTACCCAGCCCAGTAAATTGTTGCAATTAAGCCCATTTCCCAGCTGCAGCCAAGGAGAGCCTCCTGATGGGGCTCTTACCGCCTCGACACAGCCCAGCAGAGCAACGAAGCCCATTTTGCGAAACGGTGTCTCATCCCTATCGGGACTTCAACTGAAGGGAAAGAAAGAAACCGCAAAGTCTTTCAACACAAGGCGAAAATTTCTATAGATACCAAAAAATCTATCAACGGGCTGAGATCAAGGGGGTTTTAATTGAGTGAAGAACGTTAATTAGTAAATCTACTGACTTCTAAACACAGCAAGACCTAGGGCTCCGGATTACCATTGTGCAAGGACAAAGCAGCTTTTAAGGTCTAGAGAGCATTTTCCCTTTGCTGCCCTACCCCCAAACAACAAAAAACTATTGCAGTTAATCATGGAGATATTTGGATGGCGTGGCGGCAATCAGACATTACTTCTCTTTAGCTGAGGGAAGTGCTCAAAGGAGTCATCAGGGATGGTTAACTCTGAAAGGTGAAGTCTGAAAAAAACACAAGGTGTTGCTAGAAAACAGAAAGATCAAAGTTAAAAGCATTCGGATGGATGAAATGGCTGCAAAATTATTACTTCTTAACATATAAATTACTCAAATCGCTCCCATCTGTCTGCCTCCACGGCCATATGAAAGAGGAGACCAAAGGCTTAGCTCCCAATACATTAAATCCTAATAAATCCACCCATGTTTTAAGTTGTAATACATGAAGCACTTTTCCTGGAAAAACTGTCTGCAGACCAGCAGCAAAGGCTTTAAAACATGTTTGTTATGGAATCAGAAAAAGCAGGGATCAAACCGCGGCGGCTCAGCAGTGAAGGATTGCTGGAAAAGCAGAAACTGAAAATGTAATAACGGGAAGATGAAGACAGGAGGAAGCAGCTTAACAAAGGGAATGGCCTTGCTGGGGAAAGGCAGCGGAGTTTATGGCCCCACTCTTTATTAGCTGAGGAAATCAACGCAGGCTTCTGGGGGAAAAAAAATGGGAAAAGAAATAAAAAGGAGTTTAAGATCAATTTAATGGTTTGAGGCCAGATTCATAGCAGATCTGAGTTGTGTCTGGGGATCTCACCTCTATTTTTAATGTTCCCTGATGTTTTCCCATGAAATGATGGCTGGGAGGCTGACAAGTGCTGTGTCTCTCCCTTGGCGCTCTACGTCTTTTGCCGTACATCTGCAACTCTGCCAGCCCACAAGATCCCTCCAGCAGCACCCAGAAAAAGCCAAAATCATCCCCGACTTTCACAGGTACTGACCCACTTTCCAGAGATGTGGGCAGCCCTTTCCCCAGCTGGTCACCACAGCATGAGAGGACAGACCATGGCCACATTAAAAAGATGCATTTCCCTGCCCAGGAACAACATTTTGGCCAAATTTTGGTGTCTTTGTGGAGCAGGGACAGTGCAAGGATACGTTTTCTCTTTCCAGCTTGGAAGCCAGCTGTAATTTCTGATCAGATGTGCAAAAGGGGAGAATGCTGAGAATGTTCAAGGAGGCTGGGGAAGGAGAATAGGAGCTTCAGTCACAATGTCACACACAGACATCTCCCAGACAGCTTTTCTGGGAGGAATAGGCAGATATTTTGGACAGGTTTTAGCTTCCAGGGAGAGCTAAAAATTATGCACCATCAACAGGCGTCTTCTGGCCAAGTGCAGCAACATCCAGCTTACATCTGTTTGGGAGAGGCCAGGAGTATCTTGACATGAAACTTGTACGGGAATGTGCATAGATGGGAACCAAGTTTCAGCATCTAAAAGTGGATGATAGCAGCCTGGGAACCTTTAACTCCCTCAAATGGCGAGAAAAACTTCATATTTCACTTTGTAGACCAGTGTAGAGCCCGGCACTTGGCAAGATACTTGCCCATATTTCTTTGCATGGCTACAACACTTTAGATCTCTGGTCCCCTCAAGGTCAGGATTAACAAAGCCCAACAAACAACATGTCAGACCCACAGTAACATGTGTCCTAGACGCAGCTTTTGCAGGAACCCATTTTTGCATTGGTAAAGTCAAGACTGAAGCTGAATCAAGATAGCTCCTAAGTTATGGACAATGCACGGCCTCTTGTGGCATGGTGGCACATCACTGAGACATTATTTTATTTAAATTTTTTGTACAGGGATTTATTTTCTTAGCCAGAAGAACAGACACTGGCACAGCAAAAGGTTCTGCTAACCTGTTCAGCATAATCTAGAGTTAAAACACAGAAGCAGTATTTCCTACGGCAGCTCACTGCTTCAAATCTTACCTGACATCCTGCATCATGTATGAGACATCTGCGCTACACGCTGGTGGAACAAATCTGTCAGCAGAACGAACGTGCAGGGACAAATCCATCCCTGTTGCAACAGCAATGGTGTTAACCCAGGGGACCATTTTTGGCCTGCTAGAGTCAAATGGGATTCAGAGCAAGTAGGTCCCTATATGCATCTTGGAAGACAAATGAATGACTAAAATAGCATTAGTGGAATCAGGAGTGCCTGTTCAGTATGCTGAGATACACTGGCTTGATCGCGGCTGTGGCAGTCACACTACGTTTGGATTCAAATTACTACCAATCAGTTATGCCCTATACAAATCCGTCCCTTAGTTAAAAAAAAAAATTTAAAAAAAATCCACCTTCTTAAAACCTATCTTGTGTTGTGCCTTCAGGGCAAATTTGCTTTTATGAGCATGAATAATTCATGCATGTTCATTTATTATTAATTAATATTCCATGAACATGCATGGTTTATTCACCCAAACAAAGCACTGCACCCCTCACGCTCTCCCTGCAGCCTGGTATTAGCAACTCACCACAGCCCGACTGACCAAGGCTCTAGATCAGCACCACTTATCACCTCTTTCTCCCCAGAAGCTACTGAGAACATTTTCACTCTTCTTGTTGGTCACTGGCATTCTCTATTTCCAAGGCTGGAATAGGGCAATTCAGCTCCACTGAATTTGGGAGAAGTTGAAAATGTGATTACAAGAGGAAGGCAAGAAAAGGAGGTTGACTTTTTTTTCCTTTGGTGGGCTGTGTCAGGCTGCACTCATATCCATTTTGAAGAAGCAATGCCAGGCGCCCTAGAAAATGCTGGTCTCCCTAGGTCATCGGGTCGGTCATCGGGTGGGTCACTGTTGCAGGGACTCATTTCTCATTCAATGCCACATCACCAACACCCACAGCAGCATTTCCCACACAGAAGTATCTCCTATCAGAGAGACTTCATTGCTTATGGCAAAGCCCATGCCAACCACACTTCTCTGCTCTGCAGGCAGTTCACTGAGAGCACACAATGATTCTCCAGGAAAGCCAAGACACTAATGGAAATCTCTTCCATCTCTACATCATAGAATCACGGAATGACTTGAGTTGGAAGGGACCTTAATGGTCATCTAGTTCAAACCCCACTGTCATGGGCAGGAACACCTCCCACCAGACCAGGTTGGCCAAAGCCCTGTCCAACCTGACCTTGAGCATTTCCAGATTTGAGGCATCCACAACTTCTCTGGGCAATCCGTTCCAGTGTCTCACCACCCTCACAATGATGAAATATAGATCCTCATGTGAATCAACTCTGACATCAGTCCACACCATGGCAGGACAGCTGGATTTTGATTCTCAGTGTCCCTTCTCTCCTCTGTCCTCCTCCAGAAGAGCTCATGCTTGTTGGATTTGTTCCTCATCCCGGATCTGTCCCCAACACATGAGCAATATCTGCAGAGCCAGCACAAATCATGATCGATCACTGTTCAGAGACAGCTCCAGAGGAACCTCAGCTGAGGTCCTCCAAGCAAGTTAAGACCTGCCACTCACAGTTCTCTGCAACCATCACTGCCTAAACACTAGCAAAGCTCCACATTTTTATGGGCAGGCAGAGCAGGACTACCAATTGCTCCATAAAAACATCACCCACAACACCACCATCATCACTGCCTCCACACAGGCCAAGGAAGAGTTCAGGTCAAGCAGGCTCACTTGGGTTGAATCGCCCACTGGATCTTCTCTGTCCTCATAGATGGTGCCCACAAAAGCCCACACAAATGGATGTTTAGCTCTTGAATCTTCATCTGGTAGGAGCAGCCCTCTCACAAGACACTCCTCAATGCTCTGTTCGTGTCCCAGGTCTCAAAACAACGACCTCACCTGCCTCCTCTGTGTTACAGTCATAAGGATGCAGGACCAAGAGCTGGATTTTCTTTATTTGGGCTAAAACATTGCAGTCTCTTTATATGGTCATAAGTGATTTCAAGCACAAGAATGCTGAGAGGAGATAGTAGAAAACTCCCTGTGCCTTAAGCACTGGAACAGGTTCAAAGGAGGAGTTAGCTGAAGCAAACAGAGGAGACACGATTTTGGCATTTACTAGGGGTTGAAGCACAGTGCACAGAGAGAGAGGGGAGAAGAGAGCATCACTTACAGGAGACGTTCACGTGGTGCTCAGCAGAGAGGTACCAACCACAACAACAGCAAGTCCTTTGATATTCCTGAAGTGGCACGTGGAGGAAGAGAGAAAAGCAACAGCAATTTGATCGGTTTTAAATAGCTCTAGGTCCAAATCGCGAGTCTAAAGCCACATAACCCCATCTCTGAGAGCCCGGGGAGGGGAGTGGAGACCAGGCACGAAGCACACCATTTCCTTTATTTCTCTGCAATGCTTTGAACCCAAGGACTGGGCCCAAATTCCCCCAATCGTGTTGTGTCTTGGATCTGGACCCGAGTTACCTGATTCTAGTAAATACCTAGGGCACCCTCTTATTGCCTCGAATTATTTTACAAATAGAGAAAAGTTCAGGAACACTCTGAGAGTTACAGACAATTTAACACGCAGGGGCTGATCTGGGAAAACTTAAAACTGTCATAATTTATCCTCCCCTTCCCCCGGTCTAGAAATGAAAGATTAAACCTAGGAAGATTTATTAAACTGACATTTTAATAGAATTTTTAGACTTTCCCTGTTAATAGTTTAAATATAATTGAATTCCATGAAAGGGAGGAGTATGAGATGGAGCCAGTGTCCCCCAACAATAAGAATGTTTTAAACACTGGGGCATATTGCTAATGCATTATTTAGTCTTATTTGCATGGCCTTTAGAACTGGGAGTAACAAAAACACAAATCTAATTAACAGAGTGAAAGAAGTGCCTCCACCAGCAAACTTCATCACAAGCTCCACTACCACACACCCACCCTCCCCAAGTTACAAACATGAAACAGATGGCAAGGAGGAGAAAAAAATAAAAGACATCACACGTCAGCTCTTGGAGAGGAAAAGGGGGGGGGCGAAAGGTGGGGACGAGAAAGCAGAAGGGACAGGGTGGATAACTATGCTACTTGACGATGCAGCAATTAACTTGCTGAGGGTGGAATAATTCTTGCAATGCCTCTCTGGTCAGAGCTCTCTCCCAACTTAGCTAAGGAGTAGATGTATTGAGTGCAGTGGAGAGTAAACCAGTTTTCATAAATCCCAGCAGGAGTCCGTTTCGCTTTACGAGATTCATGTGAAAAATTGAAAATTCAGGTTTTTTTCGAATGCGTCTGTAATCAGCAGCCTGAGCTGCACAGGTCCCCAGAGGTAGCTGATCACAGCACAAAGTAGGGTTTCACAATCACACTGGGCTTCTTCACTGCATTTTTAAAGGTTAGACATTAATTCCTGATCAATACAAAGAGCAGCAGCCTATCCCCTGCCCCCACTCCCAGAATTGTCTTACATTATTAATTGAGCCTTGGTTTTATCCTAGAATTACTTCAAAACCCAACTTGGGACTGTAAGACACGGAATTCCTTCAGATCCAGAGCAGAGGGGGGTGAGAAAGGCCCTCCCCAATACTTTCTCCCCCCCATGCAGAGACAAATCCACCCTGTCCTAGTTCTGACTGATATTTACTTTTTTTTTTTTCCCCTAGCCCCTTTCCATTTGTTTTACCCCCCCATTAGCAAAGTTGCTAAAAAGAGCTGCTGGGCTGGGTATGGTCCTCCCCTGCTGATCAGGCTACAGGTTCATCCAGGTAACTGGTAGTTTTTGACTTCCTTACTCAGGAGGTACTTCTCTTGCCGGACAGCTGAAGGCAAACAAGGCTTGCTGTGCTTGGCATCATCCAGTCTGTCATCTGGTTAAACATGGACAGCAACGAAGACTTCTAGAGCTCAGCCATTCACCACAGCCCTCCTTCTAGTCAGCATTAAACCGGCCATGAAAATGAGAGCACAAAGCATCCTATTTTAAAAGAAAGGGCTAAGTTAAATCAGATGAATCACACCCAGAAAGGTTTATGTTTCTGTCTATTGCTAATACGTTTGGACTAAATATTGGAAAGCTTTCTAATTCAGTCCCCAGAGTCCATTCACACACAGGTATGAGCATCCGTAGACATATATTTCATACTTTGCATATTTCAGAAACAAATACTAGAACTTGAAGCTTCTCCATGTCTAGCTGGACTATGTAGAAACAAGACATTCCAAATTAATATTCATGTTTGAGTATTCCTCCCTTAACTATGTGCCACACTAAGCTTGTTTTTGCTGTGCCATTACCATTACGAATTTTATTGACATGAAGAAAACTCACCTGAGTTCTGAAAACAAACTCAGTGTGTCCTAAGCACCATGTTTTCCAGCAGCATTAAAAAGAGGGAGGAAAAAGACCGAGGCTACTCCATAGCCTTTGGTGATCAAAAAATTCCTGATCTTCTCCACACTTGTACCTACTGGGCTGTCATTTGCTTTCCACTCACGTGATAGGTGGTGGCCACTCTTATGTGAAGACCTGATGCAGTTTGACATGGTCTAGGCCAGGGGCAGGAGGGATGCAAGCTGGTCCATCAATCAGATTTAGGATCAGTTCTTGGTTGCTGGTCCTGCTGGTTCCTCCCCTGCCTCTCTCCCCCTTGTGGTAATGCTCCTGCAGCTTTGAAGGCTTCAGCTCCCAAGTAAAAGAGATTCCTGGACTTCAGGCAGCATTTTGGGGAGGTTTTGGAAATCTTCACAGGTAGCCAGGCCTAGATTCATTAGCATGCACTCATGGTCTCATATTTTTTACTGCCTCTCTTCAGGGCTCATTTATTCCACGGAAATCAAACACAAGAATTCCCCCAAGGCATCCTTGTCAGATATGAAGTGACTGGGCTACACGACACACTTTTTCCAGGTAGTGCAGCAGGTACAGGAAGGCTTACAATGGTTTTTGGTGTCGTATCAATTCATTATCAAAGGGAAATTGATGAATATCCACTTTTGCTGAGTTAGAGTGTCTCCTGATGGTTAACGAGCGTGAATAAAACGTTATGCAAATTAGTGGCTGAGAAGGGAATTCTGGAACTGAACTTGAATGTGAAATAGGTCATTAATACAACACGTTTTCAACATCTGTTGATCGTTTCTAGTGTTACATTTGTGGTGAAAATCTCTATGTTAAGATTCAGCGAGAAGAACACGTCAACCCTGCACTCATGCACGCGCCCCTCTGAACCCCCTGTCACACTCACTGCAAGAAAGCAGAAGTGATCCTGGATGAACAAACACATCCCTCCTCCTGGTGAGGAAACACAATTTATGGCCTAGATTGATATTTGTTCCCCTGTTCAGGACACCTCAGTATTGTGTGTGCCGAGCTGGCTGTGCAGAGCTGCTCATAAAATATGAATACTTCTTCCAGATACAGACGGTGCTTAACTTGCATTTCCTGTATGAACAGTTATAGGTTTCTATTATTATTTATAAGCCTACAGTGTGAGAAACTTTTCTCTAATGCTCAAGAAGTGCCAGCTTCTCTCTTGCCAAGGACAGACAGACAAGAGGACAGAGCAATAGGAAGGCAAACAACAAAGAAGATATGTAGACAAAGCATATTAGATTTTCTGACAGCTGTACTGACCATCTAGGTGTTTAGAAACAATTAAAATGGATTCAGGTTTTGTGGGCTTGGTAGTGTAAGGTACAGTTTATCTCTTATCTTGTTGGTGCAGTCCTGTCTGTCTGGGTTCCTGCACTTGGGTGTTTTTTTTCCCCTAGGTTGAAGAACAAGTGTTGAAAGCCAACAGGTAAAACAGGAAAAACCCAATTTCTTTGAAGATAATCTATGGTGTTCATAGCTGCCCCAAAGGGTCCCTGACACATCACAGAAGAGGATTGTCAAGTTAATACTTGGAGGGAGTGTGTCAATGGTCTTTAAAAATGAAAAATTAATAATATGACCAAAGAGAAAAAAAAAAAAACCAACAGAGTTTCAGAATAACTGAAATGTTCCTTTGTGGGAAACAGGCCCTGGGATACACAGACATACTCATACCCCTCACCTCCCCTGCCGCAGGATAGAAAGGGAGAGTTAGATCTGGGTAGAAAATGGTGATCATTACAGGGCATTTTTAAATCCAGTTCTGCAAAGCAGCAACCTTAGAGTCTTGCAGACATTCAAAGGGGAGAGGGAAGGAGGAAAGGGAGGAAGGAAACCTCTCCCCACCTTCTCCCTGCCCAATGGTTATTGAACTACCTGAAAGAAGTGGAAAAGGAAAAAAACAACCCATCTCCAATAGCCAATATTCTGCAAGCACAGCACATTCACAGTGAATTTCAAGCTGTAGTAGTGACACAGCCTCAGTTTCTCCCATCTGGGGTGATCACCCAACTCATCCCACCTTCGGGTACTATTTCTCTCTGCCAGAAATTCTACCCTTCCAACAAAGTTTCAGCTTCCATGAACTACTTTCTACCACCCGGTCAGAAATATCTACACAAGCTTTACACAGAAATATCTACACAAGCTTTACACAGAAATATCTACACAAGTTTTACACAGGACAGCAACAGGACCCCTCTTTCAAATGAGGTCCATCCTCAGGAGAGGGAGGGGAAAAAAAAAGGTGTCTTGGTTCTCCTGCCATAGCTTTAGATACAGCAAATAATTCATGGTCATTGTTTACAAAACAGAAAAGCAAACCCAGCCTCTTGCCAACAGATGATAAAAGCTGGCACAAGTGGCCCATCCAAGCCATGGTCTGGAGCTTTGGTCAGCCATATGAGGAGAGCAAAATACAATGATCACTTCTAGATGAGACACATAACCAAGGAGAACACAAGGAGGGCAGCACTACAAGAGTAGACCAGGATATGCTCCTTCACACAAAAAATCCATGCAACAGTAGGATGACAGGAGTACTGTCTAGAATTTAAGGGAGAAGAAAGGAAACAGTACATTTTTACAATTTCTGTTGAAGGGTTCGGCTCTGTGTAGGGTCTGCACTTGCTTCTCAGGTATGAAAGCTCAATCACTGCCTGATGTAGGAGCTTTGATCCAATAAATTAGTGTCTCAGCTAGTGCAATGTGCCAAAACCTACTACCTCACAAGACAAGGATCACAAAACACGTCCTTTATCAGAGCAAGCCAGAGGGCAGAAAAATAGCAAAGCAAGCACTCAGGTTTTAGAGTTCTCCAAGCAGTGATTTCATGCAGGGCAGTGATTTCATGCAGGGCAGTGATTTCAAAGCCCTCATTCCAGATCAGAGCCAATTCTATAAACAAGGGACAAAAAAAAGAGAGTGACAGAGTTTCTCCATCCAATGTGCCTTGCAGCCCTCTGGGTTGAAGATCCAAGTTGGTATAAGGAATGACAAGTCAAGGTGGGTTAATGAAACCTGCAGATTAACTGCAGCCCAAGGGTTGGAGGTGCCACGAATTCAGGCGAGCAAGACCAAGAGTCACCAAATTTCTTGAAGGAGGACCCACAACCAAGCTTAATTCATCCTTACCAAGGCCCTGTACCTCCCATTCATTGCCTGTTCATAAATGGTGACAGTCACCTCAGCAGCTTCACCTCCATTCTGCAAACCACAGTGGTGGGCTGCTATGTTTATTATCCCATCACAATTAAACACCTCTGATTAGTTCAACTAATTACTGGGTGCTAGCAATTACTCACTGACAGGCCTCCTCGGAGTCTTTAATAGCTGTTCCCACAAGATCAAACAGGTGAAGGCCAAAAGAAGAAAGCAAAACAACTAAACATGTGGGAAATGAGAGAAAGAATTAAGAAATCCCTGAACAGACTCAGGTCCTTTGAGACCCCAAGTAGCAAACAGCCTAGCTAATTAGCATGCCTGCTGCCTTGCCAGCATGCATGGAAATTTTTCCTCCAGCCCTTTTCCTTGCAGAAGTTCATGATTTGAGATTCCTCCATGATACAAGCACAAGACAAGATGCATTTGCACATTTTCATTTCAGCATGGCAGTGGCCCTCCAAAACACTACAGCATCTCTGGGTAATTCTGTTTAGAGGGTGAATTTTGGATCCTAGGTCTCCAAGTGAAGGAATTTTCTTTGGAGCTGGCTGAAGACCTCTGACAACGGGAGGGATTAGGGGAGAATGGAAATGCTGACAAAAGGATAGCCTTAGCTGATGGGGAACACGCTTCTTTCACGGATCTGAGAGGCAAAAATCCCTAGGAGGATGTCTTAAACATTGTAAGAGCAACTGTGTGTTTTCTGTTTCGGATCCTGCCAGCAGAAATGAATGGAAAACAAATTGTTAAAGACACTCATAGAAGCAGTCATGATCTGTATTCAATTATACAGAATGCAGGGAAAAATAATATAGGTTATATCTGATGTTTAAAGAATCTGCTTGCTCCTGTTGCAAGTGGCTATTAGGAATTTCCCTAAACAGGAGAGCATCCAAATAGTGTCTTTGTTTCCAGATATGTCTTTTTTGCACCTGTGGTGGGCTTTTCAGATGGCTGGTGAGGTCAGCTGAGGTGCCAGCATCATCTTTACTTCTGGCTTAAGTCAGTCTTGTCCATGGAAGCCATGGACATAATACTTTCTTCCCTGTGATGCAGAACTTTGCTTTCCCCAGCTCTGTGCTCACTTGGGTAAGAGCAGGTCTGGTCACAGGAAGTGCCTGAAAGTTTCTGAAGAGTGAAACAGTTAATTCTCTTTTATCTGCCTCTTCTCCCTTCTGGCTCTCTGCTTGGTTGCATGCTTCACCCCTGTGGCTATTGCACTCGGAAGAGGTCTGTTTCACAGAATCATAGAATGTCAGGTGTTGGAAGGGACCTCTGGAGATCATCTAGTCCAGCCCCCTGCCAGAGCAGGATCACCTACAGGAATGCGTCCAGGCAGGGTTTGAATGTTTCCAGAGAAGGAGACTCCACACCCTCCCTGGGGCAGCCTGTGCCAGGGCTCTGTCACCCTCACAGTGACAAAGTTGTTCCTAATATTTTTATGGAACCTCCTGTGTTCCAGCTTGTACCCATTGCCCCTTGTCCCGTCATTGGACGTCGCTGAGAAGAGCCTGGCTCCGTCCTCCTAACACTCCCCTTTGACATATTTATAAACATTTATGAGGTCACCCCTCAGCCTCCTCTTCTCCAAACTAAAGAGACCCAGCTCCTTCAGCCTTTCCTCATAAGGCAGGTG
>NW_009737084.1:37766-53295 GCF_000703405.1 Apaloderma vittatum
CTTCAGCATCTCTGGGGCTGTGCTGGACTCTCTCCAGCAGTTCCCTGTCTCTCTTGAGCTGAGGGGCCCAGAACTGGACACAAGATTCCAGATGTGGCCTCACCAAGGCAGAATATGCTTCCAGATATCTGACTCCAAAGCCTTTTGTCTCAAATAATACTGATCTGACAAGCTCTAAGGGAGGATTTCAAAGTGTCCATAGAGCACATGTGTTGGCTTCCATATGGCTTTTTAACCAGAAGCCAGCTAATCACATACAACATGGCTACCCATCCCGAAACACCTCAGCATCCCAGAGCCAACCTCCAAGCACAGATGAGATCATACCAGAAGGACTGTAATTCTGGGGAAGCTGCTGGAAAACAGACATTAAGAAGCCTGACGTATGATAAGCTTGGTTCAGCACCTCATCTCCCGCTTGATCCAAACGTGATTTTCCAAAATGAGAAATGATTGCTTCATAAATAATGATTTTGCAGTAGAAACACACATTATTATTTCCTGAATTCCCCCTCCAACCTGGAAAGACTGCTGCCCACACAGGGGAACACGTCGAACACTTGGAGCCTAGCTGTGCCCAGGTGACGATGGGAGGACTGGAAGGCTGGCATGGGACAGGTTGTCTGAAGGAGACTGGTGGAAAACGCAACCCTGCCTGGGGACAAAACGCTTCCTGAGTACAACCTCTTGTCCCTGGGGGTGGGCATTGGAGCTGGGTATCTGTGCAGGGTGGGATGAATCCCACTCAAAACCAACAAATAAAGACAGGGTCACCTGTAGACCACAGATGGAAAGAACACTTATCCCACATGCACACATTATTAACCAAGTGCATTCCCTGCTTGAGCAGGAAAGGACAGTGAGCGTGGTGAGGAGATCAGCACTGTGCTTTTTTTGAAGAAAAACAAGGGGGGTAGGGGAAGGGGGGAGTATAGCTAAAGCTAAATTGTCCCATAAAACATTTTACTACAACAAACCGATTAACACTTGACTCTGCTATAGAACCTAAACAACACTAAAGGCTGAAAACTGCCTTCCTGAAAAGGCAATGCAGAACAATGAGGTCACACAAAGAGAAGGGGAAAGGAAGGGTCCCCATACACCCGACACACTCCCGCTGCCCAGCCCCCGGGTACTCTCCTCTCCTGCGAGCTACCCACGCTCAAAAGGTGCAGAAGTGTTTTGTTTCAAAGCTAAATCTTCCTACACGAAGCACGCGCTGCAGGAGGGCAGGGCACACGATGGCATCCCCCTTTCACAGGAGTTACAAGAGCCCTTTTGCTTTGGCAGATCAGAAATACTCCCCGGGTTCAGCTTTCTGCCCATGCAGGAACCCCAAGAGGCTCAGCCCAGGGGTTCCCCCCATCCTGTTCGTGTGGAGGTGGGGGGCACACAGGGGCTGGAGCAGCCGTCCATGCAGCCGCAGCCTGAGCTCATCCAAGCTGTTGCTCGCTGTAGTCCTTCTCCATTTCTGTTGGTGTATTCAACTTACGCAACTTAATTTACAGTACTGGATGAGTTTTGCAGAGCTAATGAGATTATCATGTGAACTGGATTAGGGAAGACTAAGTTTTAACTCACATGCTCTCGCTAACAAATTCAGCGCTGGAAATCAGCTGAGGTTCAAGCAGCCGTGAGCATCTCTAAGGATAGATTTGATACTTTTAGTCAGCTATAAGCAATACTTTTTCCCACAGAAACACATTCACACAACACATTTTTTTCCTTAAAATTCTTTTCAAACCTCTTAATCTTTTTTTTTCTTTTTTTCTGCTTGCCTTTTATGATGGGATTTGCCAGAACACCTCTTCGCAGGAAGGCTTTGGGAGATCTTGAGAGCAAGGTCTCACAGGGCCAGCCCCTGCACAGGTTTTGCAGGAGCTGCTGCATTTCCATCTCACCTACCCTCCAAAGCACAAGATGTTTTGGTGTCCCATGCTCAAAGCCAAGTGGGGTTGGCATCCAGGAGCAGCAAGCCATGGCCTGAGGAAGGTGGGTGCAGGAATTTCCAAGAGCAGCTGCTGTGCGAAAATCAACATCAGTAAGGAACCTCCCGGGTGGGAAAATATCAGACCAGCTTGCCCCTCAGAGAGTAACGGCTGACAAAGGTGAGTTTCTTGCCATGTCTTACAGGGCCTTTTTTTCTCACCCGCAAGCAGAAATTCTGGCTCTCCCACATGAATGACGAGATTTCTCTTGCAAAGCATCCTCCACGCTCCACCGAGCAGGTAGCAACACAACAGCGGTCAGCTCTGACTTTCCACTCCAGATCCACCAAAAAGCCACCACCAGCCATCCTGGGCAGGTCAAGCAGTGCTGGATGGGGACCCATTTATCGGGGCTGTGTGCCTGCAGGGGTGGGGGTTCCGCTGTTCGGAACGGAGATGTGCCTGAAGGAAGCCCCACTGCTTCCCTCCACTAGCCCCAAGGAACAGCTGGCCACGGCGTGAATAGCCACACCAGCATGGGATGTTTAACATCAAACAGAGAAGGAATTAAGGTGCTTGGGTCTGTGACTGCTTTACACGTTAACTCCAGACGGGATGAAAACATAACCTGCTGGTTTTGCCTTTATAAGCAATACTTGGCTTACTCTGTTCCTGAGCTTGTCTCCTGTGCAGTGTATTTCTTTTGCTAATAAATATTTATGCTCCGTGATTTTGATTTATACAAGGGGCT
Organism: Apaloderma vittatum; assembly: GCF_000703405.1. Lineage (NCBI taxonomy): Eukaryota > Metazoa > Chordata > Aves > Trogoniformes > Trogonidae > Apaloderma > Apaloderma vittatum. Next base: position 40,446 of record NW_009737084.1, read on the forward strand.
TAAATATTGTAAAGCTGGATATAACCAGCATAAAACATCATAAAACAAAGCACTGGTAACCGGAATGGGGTGGACTAAAAAGGCATGGCTCCTGCAGTGGCCAAATTTTACCCCAGAAATGCACCTCGTCCCCTCCCAGGAGTGGCACAAACTGGCAGCTTTCCCACCTTTCTGCTTCACAGTTGAGATTCCCAAAGTGTGTGTATCAAACAGGAGAGGGGTTTGCAGTATTTCCAAGGTTACTAGAGTGAAAACATTGCAAATGGCATTTGCATGATTGTACTTTCAAATCCTAACTTGTAGCAACAGTGCATTTTAAATGAAGGGGATTTATAACTCAAACCAGAACAGTAATCATATTCTGGAGTAATAGGATTTATTTGTTAGTCGTTTGGTGGTTGTGGGGTTTTTTTAAGCTCAGAGACAACAAGCTATGTTCATGAAAAGGGAGATGGCTGCGCTCATACCCTACTCCAACAACATTTTGAAAGGCTTAGAAAATAAACACGAATGTACTCCATTTTCAATATGCAGTTCAGAGTCAGTGTAGTCTTTAATGCTTCCCTGCTATGAGAACATCCTAAATTGCTGAGCAAGTTCAGGCAATTGCCATTTTATATGAAAAACTCAGATTAGCGCGAAAAAGAAGGAGTTGTCTGGGGATCAAAAATGGATGTTTAACAGCGCCCAGCTGTTCTCCAGCTATGAAACTCCTTACCCAAAGCACACTGGGCACGTTAAGAAGCAAGGCTCAGTTCCTCCACCAAGACTAGGATTTACAGCCCAATATCTCAACCAACTAAAGCTGGAAGTGGTTGCCATGTTCCCCACGACACTGGACTTCTGGGATTGACTGTTAAGGTCCTGGGGCACCTAACTTAAAGTCACACAATATTTATGAGGAGAAAAAGCTCATTCAGGCTGTAATTTAGGGGGCACACTAAATCTCATGTCCCATATCCTTACATGGAATAAATGGGTTAAGTCAATATACACCACCCATAGAACTTGATTTTAACCTCCATACTCTGTGCACACCAGACTTACAGGAACAAAGGTGCTCCAGGAGGGATTGAAGGTTATCAGAAATAGTTCCAACAGTTTCCCTGGGATTATTTGGGGAGAAAAAACAACAACAACAAAATAAAACCTTTTCGAGACATTTCAGAAATATCTCTGAAAAAAAAAAGGCACTGAACGCCCACCTTCTAGGTCTTGTTTTAATATAACTGTCCTCAGTGGTCATCTGTTAAGTTGACCCGTCAGACATGGAAAAACAGAAGTGTTGATGTGGTCTGTTACTGCAACCATCTGAAGAGATGATAATTTTCATCTCACCAGTGAGAACTTCATATAACACACACTAACCTGGTCACTTAATTTGCATGATCATATCATGGCAGTTAAGACTGGGTTAGTTAAAGGGGTGTCAAGTTAGGCACCTAAAACCAGCACCTAAAATCTCCAGTTGCGCTTGGAAATTTTGGTCTTAAATATGTTCATACATACACTGATTTTTTACAGTGTGCGTGTATATATATGTGTATAATTTCACACTCACATAGACATACATCTATAAATGAAAAAATTAATCTAAAATATGTCGCCCTGCAATCTGTCAAATAAAGCTGATATAATAAATATGTCACTTTATTTAACAACTGATGCTGAAGAGTACTAGGCAGAATGAAAGAAATCAAGACAGGGCTTAGTAAAAACACTGAGGAAGGCAGAAATTAAAGCAATCAATCACATTCTCATGGAATGTCTACACCACTCAAAATAATATTTTATTGTCTGCTATTGATTGGATGCCACTGAACAAAATTGCAAACAATGAATCTGGTGTTATAAACAAGAATCACAATAAGAATAACTTGCTTCAAAGCCCTGGCCACACAACACTTCGTATTCTGCAGAGCCAGGCATGGAGCACTGGACGTCTACTTGCTCTACCACCATAACCTAAGAAAACATCCGTGCTCATTAACAATGAAATAAGTGCGCACTCCCCTTTTGCCCTCCTTTGCATTTTAAGCATGAATATTTAAAGCTTGAAACTTTGGTAGAGCTAGGGAGGAGAACAAGGATACAAGAGAGAAGTGGCACTGGTATTTTTCGAACAATGAGATCTCAGTTTGGGAAGGAGGAGGAGAACGTCTTGAATCTGAGAAAAAATCAAGGGAATTACGCTAAATTAGAGCACAAAGCATGGTTGTGGTACCCTGCAGCCAGACCCAGGTGACTCTGTGGAAAATTACATGAAATTTCTAGGGGCCCTCCAGCAGCCACTGGCCCCAAGTCTCTTCCCAGGTGCTTTGCCCTCACCTGGGTGGGATGTTGCCACCCTGAGCGGGGGATGAGGGAGATGGTTCAGGACCCAAGCTGAACCTGACGGAGAGAACCAGGCACAGGACAAGTCACAACAGGCTACATCCTCTCACTGCTAACCAAACCACAAGTTACTCATCAAACACCTCAACCAACATCACCAGGACAACCTGAGAAGAAATGTGCTGCTCATGCTGAGCACTGGTCTGAAAGGTTCACCTCCAGAAAGGATGAGTTGCCACAATACTTTACAGCAGTGAGGAGCAGGACCCACAGCTGGTTCCCAAACTCCTCTGAGCTTGGTTTGTTGTAGGAAGCAATGAATATGTGGCAGGGGTTTTTGTGAAACAGGAGGGAAGTCAGAGGGTGACAAAACAGCATTACTAACCCATCTAGGAAAATCAAATGGGATGGTGCTATTCCTGATAATATACAGACTCTAAAATTAAGGCGGGCAAATATGAGTGCAAAAGGCTGAAGAAGCAAGCAGCCAGGATGAATTAGAGGACATATTTCCTCTTCATGGGTTGTCCTGTGATGCCACCAGGTTGTCACACATGAGTCATTTACAGACATGTGCAAATGGCATGAAAACATCACGCCAAATCCATCCATGGTGCAAAACCATTGCATTCCAGCAGATCTACACTGGCTTCTAATTTGGCTTATTACGTATAACTGAACATAATTCTAATTGACAGGTTTGATTACGCCTCACATCACTTCTGCTTTAATTTACCCACGTAAGGCAAGGAAGAAGTAGCACACAGATTGAGGTCTGGCTCTGAGGCTGAGAGCAGCAGGAGAAAGAAGGAAAACCAACCCTGGACCTGTGTACGATGGCCAGGGGTGGAGCTGGGGCATTCCCCCACTGAATAAACACTTCCCCTGCTGATACTTAGGAATCAGATTGTTTCTCATTTACTATTACACAGCTTTACCTACCCAGTAGTTTGCTACTCACCCCTGCAATGCCCAGTATCTACTACTATTATAGATTTAATGGAGCGGCAGTCCCTATAGGCATTTTGGGGGTAAAAATTCCGCTTGGTATGTGAGGGAGAGTGTGTTTGTGCATGGGTGCAATTTCAGTTTGGGGGATTTGGAGTTTCTAATTATTTTCTCCCATCTGTCTCATGTACTCCCCGTTCTCTTATAGACTTTTCATACCTCACATGAGGAGACAATTTCAAAGTTACAGAGATCAGTGGTGCCAGTTGGTGCCAACCCCCTCTGGGGAAGAAAGGCACTTTCAAGGGGCTTCCAGTTAATGTGGACAAGAGTCTGGTACACTGGACAGATCTATCAAAGAGTTTGGAAGGACAAGCTCTTGTCTTAACGAAACACAATTACTTCAGGAAGGTCAGCCTAGACCCTCACCAGGGAAGAAATGTCCTTGCAGGGCTGAGACTGCAAATAGCATCCATGGGCAGATCCATGGATCTTGGTGAATTCACACTATGGATGCTTTGGGGCCAGAAAACCCAGGTGATAGTCCCAGGCTGTAGGAAAAGCTAAGGAGGAAAGGATACAAGTGGTAGAAAGACAGCACACAAAGTGGTTAGCAATGACTCATTCTCAAAATTGCAGAGGCTTGCTTCAGATCTGGGTCTGGCCAATGTTCTGGTTGACACCTTTGATGAAGAGGCAAGAACATGCTTGTGAAATGCACGGTGGGACCAAGTCTGAAAAGGGCTCAGGTGCTCAAAAGAAGAGGAGCAGAATTCAGAAGGATCACGACCTGAAATGCAACTATCTGAAAGAAGCAAGAAGGAAATCCAGAGAGGTGAATTCAACCTTCTGCCCGCAGGAAGGACATGCGCAGAGCATAGGCACAAAAAGAGGTGCTGGCTTACGGCCCAGGGTGCAGGGAAAAGCGCTACAAAGAACTAGCAATGAGAGCAGGATCCCATCAAAGTTGTGGGATGTGCTGACTGGACGGGGTACACAGGGAGGCACATGAACCTGCCATGGCAGGGGGGAGATAACCCCCAACCTTCCCACTCGGAGGGGTGAGGGCAGCTGCCCTCATCCCAACCTTTGGGTACCCTATCCAAGACCAGGGATGCTTCTTGCTACCAGATGAAGGCACATCCCACGATGAACTCATTTTGCTGTTTTGCCACTGCCGAATTCCAAGCAGCAGCTCTGGCTTTGCGACCAAGCCAGCCTGCGCAGAGGAAGACACCACATGTCCACGGCACGGATTTCGGCATGGTCAGTGCTCTGCTTCCCGGTTAGCAGCAAGGCTCCATGCATACAATGAGCATTTAGAGGGGTGGAAGGAGCCAGCAAGATGTACAAAGCCAAATCTGTCCATACGTGTGCGAGGGAAGGCCACGGCGCGGAGGAAAGCAATCTGGCACCCTCTAGTGTAATGCTCTGAGAAGAGCTCGTCCCTCCCGCACCCTTCAGCTGCATCTTTCCTCACAACCACACAGGCCACCCGTGCCCGCAGGCTCAGTCTCATCAGCCCCTTTTAATTGCTATCCACTGTAGCAAGACACGAAACTCATTAACGCGAGCGGCAACGCGTCCCGGTGAGCCCATCAGGCCACTGGTGTCCCAAGACATTCAACATGCACGAGTCCAATCTGCAGGAGATGTGCAGCCCAGCAAGGCTTTAAAAGAGATTTCTTGAGCTCTGTGGGGGACCTGGTGTGGTTGAGACCGAAGAAGTGCTGATGGTAGGATGCTGGGGCCACTGTCACATGCAGGACCACGTGTGCCGGGTTGAGTGTGAAGGCAGAACGTGTCCCAGAGCACGCGCTGGGAAATGAGATATGTCGTTGTTTGACAGCGTTAAGCTGGGAGAGAGCAGATTCAGGTGACTGCGTGACATCTGGGGTGGGACATTTGTATTAAGAGAGTTTGAATTATGTAGAAAAAAAAACCTCAAGGATCGGCCAGGCTGTCCCAGCCCAGCCCATTCCCAGTGGTGCGGGCACAGCTACAGCTGTCCGAGAACATTTTGCTTCTTCTGACTTGGCTCTCAAGTCATTGGAAGAAAAACAGCTTTCTTCCCTTCCTAATCACCTTCACCGTCCTTCAGTGAACTTTTGGGTAATGTATGCTGTGTCATCAGAGCAGTGCTGCTCCACGAATGGTAAACAGGCACCCGTATATTTCTCAGGATGACAGTTCACATTATCATTGAACCTGAGAGGCCAACACAAGAGCACAGGAGGAGAAAATAAAATACTCCCAAGTCAGAGAGCACCATCCCCTCCAAGAGACTGGGACCACTTCCACAAGTGTTACTGAACAAAATCTCTTCCTTTCCCAGGGCTTTGCAAACAAAAGGATTTGGGGGTCGGACCTTGTGGCTGTGCGACAGCGGTTGCTGGCCTGGCCTTCAACACCTGGGACAGCCGTCCCAGCAGCAACCGCTGACCCTGCCAGCCCTCAGAGACAGGACAGGGACAAGTCCCAAAAGGCCATGATAGATAGTGTGACTAGTATTGCAAACACATTAATGTGGGTCTCCCTGTCAACCCTGGAGAACTGGCATCTACGCAACCTTTGTGTCACTGTAGGTCACCTTCTAGCAGGTCACATTTAGTAGGTCACATCCCTGCTAGCATTTTTACATGTCGGAGATTTCTATGATCTGCACAGAAAGTTCATCTCCTGTAAGTATGCACAAAACCTGGGAAATTTGTCTGGCCCCTGAAACAAAAGACTTTTGCCACACAGCTTAAATTTTTATTCCTAGTTAGCATAAGAGGGGGGGAAAACACAACAATGCCGGCTGAGCCAGGATCTACCAAGCTTTTGCAGTCAGATTAGCCAGTGTATTCCCTTAATTAATTTTAAAAGGTCTCTTGCCTGTTATGCTAAATGGCATGGTCATTTTGTGATGTGGACACATGTTTACAGAAGACTATGCTGAAACCATCCATGAGTCAGACTGCTCTCAACTGGTAGACATAATCTAAAAAATGTGATTTTTCACCCTTAAACATTCCTTCTTAAAATGGACTTACTTACATTTTCAAACCATAGATTCACCAAAAAAGAATACACCGAATTTGGTGCTTTGAAGTGATCAGAGAGGTGACCCAAGCCACGATCAAGACATCAGAGCTGTGACCAAATCACCAACCCCCAACGGAAGCAGTGGTTTTTTTGGGGGCAGGGCAGGAGGATAAACATTAAAGCAACTCATTTATCCTGGCCTTTCCCCTTGCAAATTGCAGCTTCTTTGGCATGTGCAATGCTCGAATCCTTTTTGGAAAACCACAGAAAGATACAGCCTTGCCATAAAAACATTAGAGAAGCAGTGTCCCATAGGACATCACCTGCAAAACAGGTCTTGTCAAAATGCAATGGGGGCAATGAAGGTGAAACTGCCCTCCCCACTGCAAACCAGGCTGATGCTGCTCTGCATCTTGCCCACCACAGCAGGTACCCAGGGAAGGGTAGCAAACAGACAACTACGGGTGTATGAAATTGGATTGCATTTTCTAGTTACGCACGTAGAGCAGTACAACAGTGTAACGTCACACCTGTCTGTACCTTCAGCTACGTCCTATTGCAGTAGGAAAACTAACACAATAAGACTCAAATCAAACGAGGCAGACTTCACCTTCCCTCCACCCTCTCTAGAAGATTTGAATAAGAACGATTAAAAGAAAGCCAGGGGGCAGGTCATAGCTCAAGGTCGATCTCCCTCATGGTCAGTGAAGCTGAATCTGGCAAGGGCTTGCCCAGGGGATCTCAGGAAGGTTTGGACAGGAGGCGTGCTGGTGAGAGCAGAGTAAAATCAGTGACACTGAGAGCAACAGCCTGAGCTGTTCTAAAACTGAAGAGCTGAAACCAGCTATCAACTTCTCAGTTGGGAAAAGAGAGGAGTGCGTGAGCAACGGCACGCATCTGTGTTGGGGCCATTAGGAGAAAAGCCTCACAGTTAACATATTATTTCTTGGTTTCTAATGATTAGTGAAAGAGAGACAGATTTTTCTCAGTATTACCTTGCTCATTCTTTAGTCATTACTTAGTTCAACTCCAACTTACTGTTAAATGTGCTCTCCTCGATGTCGGTCAACAAAACATTTAGGCATGTGCTTAACTCAAAGCAGATAACTAAGGTGCATTCGGCAAGACTCATACACTTTACGGGTTTTTTTCTCTGAATAGGGGCCCTCCATCATTTTAAAAGCTGTATTTCTTTTCAGCATAAAGTACTGCAGCCACAAAAATCAATGCAATGTGCTCCATCAATGTGCATCTGTCACTCAGCTCCCAGTATGGGAAAAGGAAGGAGCACACATAGAAAACACTCACCCAGTCCCTTTCCTCTAAGAACAGCCAAGAGTAAAAAGATGCATAATTTAACAGAATGGTTTTGTTTGTGTATCAGGTTATTTTAAACGTCAGCTAAGGTTATGTTCTTGTCTTCAGTTGCTGCTGGGTGTTGCTTCAAAGTCATTCTGAGTCACTGCTCCTCCATCTTCATCTGCTGATGGGCCCTCAGGTAGTGATGGAAACATAACTTCCCTTGACATGGATAACCTCCAATAAAGGAGCGACTTCCCTTTTGACATGCTGATTAGAATAAACGAGAGGAGGCAGAAGGGAAAAGGAAGATCATAGCTCTTGAAAACTAAAGAGAATGGGTCACATCCTGCTCTCTGCTTCTGTGGCATCCAAGCTATTCACTCCAAGCTATTTGCAAAACAGCAAGAAACTCATTAGATTGCTGCTAAGGCTATTGATGGAAATGCAAATCCTTACCTACAGTACCTTACTCCACAGCAAATGAACAGAAGGCTGGGGAAAAAACAAAAAGCTGTAGTCTCGGTCCTGGAGTCCAGCAGACTGAAGTATCATCTCTGGTTTGCAGATCTTAGACCAAAAAAACCCCAAGGTCTGACTTCACTTACATTTTCCATTAGTTGCATCAACACTGACTTTAAAGAAATTCCTCCAGGTTTCCATGACCCTCAATAAGGTGAGGATCAGAGTCTGAGTGTTCAGTAAATCAGCCTCTGCTCAGTGCAATCTGAAAGGGCTGTGCTCAGAGGGATGCAGCCTGGCTGGCGCTTTGCAAGACCAAGTGAAGTCTCCTCCAGAGTCAAGCTTTTGTTTTGGCCTGGCACAAGACTTGCCAGAGCCAGCAATTCTTTCCATTACCTTCCATGAGCTTTGGATTAGGTTCCCTACAGTGAATTCAGCCTTGGCTGCCCAAAGCAATACTTCATGAGATCATCTTGCTCAGAACCCACAAAGAAGGTTTCCAGAAAAATTCCACCCTGGTCTTCCAAGAGATCCTGCTTTGATGATGACTAAGTCATTGCACTGGTTCCAGTAACCTGCAACTGGATCACAGCCCCAGGGGCTTCCACTCTCTAAGAAAGAATGAACACCCCCCCATCTCTACCTCTCAGTAGGGTCTGCACTCACTGTCACATGGACATTTTCCACAGAGCGCCAAACATTGTCATTTACACCCACAAAAAGCTGAATTCGGCACTCATTCCATAAAACGGATCGTGAACCCTTAACACCACTTGCCTCTCCTTGGAATAATAAATTATGAGAACAAATGGCAGAATCATTATCAGTTTCAATATCCAGTCATAAATAGTCTTGTAAGAACACTCAAATGATGGTGTTTTATTGCCTTAGATATCACTTGCCATTAATTACAGCATGAAACTTTTGTACTTTGATGAAAAGCATTTTAGCCAGCTCAGTTATAAATTTAAAACAGTCTTAAAACAAAAGTCACCTCAAGTTGTGGGTGTTTTATTTTTTTTCTCTATAGATCTCAACACAAAATAGCATTCTAAGCTTGGAATGACGAAAAAGTCAGGTTTTATAAAAGCTATTTTATTGCACACACATTCAGCTTTAGCACTTACGGCAAACCAACAGTACCCACAGCTATTTTTTACAATAACATTGGTGGCAGCTGGATTTCACTGCTACAGATACTTCACAGTTCATTTGGTTTAGTGGGGATTTTCTTACCAATGATCAAGTGCTGTTGTGAATCAACATGATCTAGTTTATGTTTCTGCCCTGTTTCTTTTGTTTGGATCGTTTTTCCTTCCTTTTGTCTCTGTAACTCACTGCACAGGACAGAAACACAGCCGGTTGCAGAGCAAGCCTGGCGTCAAGAGGAGCTGGTGGGCTCAGCCCTTAGCAAATCTGAGATACCCAGAACACATCACATAGAGAAGTCAACTGCAGCCTAACTTTAGTGGGATGACCAACCAAAGATATAAATTTTCAAACAATTGTGGGATCAGTCTTCAAATTTCCAGGTCATAGAATCGTTTTGGTCGGAAAAGACCTTTAAGATCATTGAGTCCATCTGTTAACCTAGCAATGCCAGGTCCACCACTAAATCAGACCACTAAGTGCCACATGTACAATGCCTTTAAACATCTCCAGGGATGGTGACTCCACCACTTCCCTGGACAGCCTGTTCCAATACTCGACAACTCTTTCAGTGAAGAAGTTTTTCCTAATATCCAATCTAAACCTCCCCTTCAAAGGGATTCAGGCTGTGGCAATTTAAGTTGCTGCTCCTGGAGAACAGCCCATGGCATTGATCGCTCTTTGCATTCGTTTGCAGAAGGGATTAAAAGGATTATTCCACTCCCGCTCTGCACACGGTGACCTTACAACCACCGCAGCCAAATCTTCCTAAGACCGGGATTCAGTCTCTGCTCAGGCGAACAGCAGTACCTCTGTTATTAAATCCAGAGGGATTGCTAACATCCATACTGAATGTGCAGTCCCAAATTCAGATGCACAGCACCAGCTACACTGGTTCTCACCACTTTTTACATAGATTTGGAAAAGACATTTTGCCTACCTTTCCCAACCCTCCAGGAGGAATTATGGGTGGCCCAGTATTTAAATTATTCTCATGAGACCTGGGAGACCAAGGTTTGACTCCTGTCCTGCCAAAGGCTCTCACTTTGTCCAAGGATACAGGAAAAACACCCAGCTTCTCAGAGTCTACTCAAGCTTAAGACTCCTATGCTTAAGAGTCAATTTACCATGACTGTCAATGGAGATCTGGTCCCCGCATTCAGCAGTGACTTCTTGTCCTTCCCCCAGGAAGATTTGCTCCGTAACCTTCTTGGAGGCAGAGATTAAGCTGATCAGTTTGCAGTTTTCTTCGCTCCTCCTTAATCTCTTTGAGGATGAACTTAGCATTAGCCTCTTCCCAGTCATTGGGGCCTCCCACAATCATCGTCACCTTTCAGAGATGACAGACAGCGGTCTTGCAATGACATCAGCAAGCTTCCTCTGCACCCTTGAACACATCCCATCTAGTCCCGGGAACCCACATACACCCATTTTGCTTCAGTAGTCCCTAAATTGACTCTCCTTTACTATAGGTAGCACCCACATCCCTTAAATTCTGCCAGGAGGCATGGAGATAAAGAGGTCGAACAGCAGACCTTGCTCATAATGACAAAGGCAAAGGGCATCTCAGCTTCATCCATGCTCTTTGCCATTAGATGGGCCAACACAATCAGTAGCAAATCAATATGTTCCTCTGTTTTCCTTCTTCTGGTATTTACTTAGAGAAACCCTTATTCTTGCCCTTCACACCTCTTAGCAGTTTCATCTCACTTCTGGCTTTTTGAATTTCATCCATGTTGGACCATATCTGAGATCTGAGGACAACTGACATTCCCCAGGACTTATCAGCCCCTGCAAAAACAGATGTCATTGATGCAACTCAGTTATTGCTTGAAATGGTGACCACTTGCTTTTTGACACAAAAGCGAGAAATTGAGGAAAAACAGTCTAATTGCTCATTTAAGGCAGCCTGTTCTTTCCCTTCTGCTTAGCCAGTTAAAACCACATTTGACAATCTGAGAGTTTAGCTCCCAGTGCTCTTGCTTAAAATATAACAGATGGCCTCTAATAAGTAAATTGAAAAGTGCAAATAAGGTTAAAACAATTTTTCTTTATTGAATATCATTAACTTCAAGGCTGTCCACTTTAAAATGCTAATTAAACCTCACTTCCTTTTGCAGGGTTCTAGTGAAGAAAGATTGCCGCGGGGTAAACTCCTCTTGTTTGTAGAGGACTAGTCCAGTAAACCAATAGCAAACTGGGCTATTACATGGCCCAAGATTTAGAAGCAAGAGTTGGAAGCTTTCCATTTATTTGTCCCTTCCATAACAGTTCTTCCCACAAAGCAAACACAGTCAAGAAGGAAATTCAAAAGAGGTCAAGTGTGAAACCCTGCTCTATCCACACGGCAAACAACAGTTTCTCTAAAGGTCACTACTAGTCCAAAGCAAATGCAGCTTTCAGCACAGGATTTCTGACATCACGTCATAGCCCTGCAAAATGTTATGCTGCAGGTATGAGGCTCTATATTCCTGGCACCACACAAAGAGTACAAGAGTTCCTTTAGCACCTCAGCCCCACCACACTCCAGTCCAAAATATATCCCCAATCAGTACATGCCCTTGCTCATGTGTCAACATCATTCTTTGTCTTGAATAGCTTTTCCCCTATTCTTTGCCCCCAACCCAAAGGATTTTTACTGAATGGTGGTATTGCCTCACAGCTTCTGCTTACTAGGCAAAACAAGCTAAGCTGTTAGTCTCATCACCTAGGACAGCCTTTCCCTTCCCCCGATCAACGTATCAGCCCTCTTTCTCACCTGTTCCAGTTTTAATTCCTCTTTCTTGAGTGCAAGAGAGGTTTTAAAATGCCCATCCAGAGTGGGTCTTGTCAGAGTCTTGCATGAGGCAATGCTCCCATCTCAACTGGAACGGCACACAAGGAAGCTCAAGGACAATGCTCCTGTTCTTCATGGCCAGGTCATACTCACAGTTTTCAGTTATCAGGCAAAAAACCTAGTATGTTGAAACCTTTCACAACTTTTACCCTCACTGAAGGTTGACCTCTCGCTCTGATACAGGTCCAAAAGGCATCACAATTCAGTCCCCAAAGACAGCCTCATGTCCAACTAGAAGCGATGGGTGCGAAGGAGTCAGCTTTTTTGGACAACAGCCTCGGAATGACAGCACATCGTCAGGAGGAGGGAGCTCGGGGTGCTACCTCTGCCTGGTGAGTGTGACTCCAGGTCCCAGTTCGCAGGCTGGCATTGGTAGGCAGGAGGAAGTCCAGGGAGGGAGAAGTTTCCATGTCTCCTGTGATCCCACGCTGCTGTAGAGGAAAAAAACAAGATGCATCAGGCCAGAAAAAAGGGAGATTGATTGAGTATCTGGGTCCCCTCACTAAGCAATTCCCAAGTCCAGATGCATTCTCCCTCCAACTCCAAACATGATTCTCACTCATCTGTGAAAGTTAATTTAGTTTGTCATTTAAAGATTCAGAGTATAAATTACAAAATGCAGAACTGGATATAAATCACCTGCCCAGTCTCACCTCAGTGATATCTCACCTAGATAATCTAGCTGAACATCAGCAACCCTTACCCCAAAACACTCATGCTATGGACAATCCAGCACTGCCTGTCCAGCCACTCCGAGTTACAGCATCATTTCTGGGCCAAGAGAGAAGGGAAAGA
>NW_009737084.1:53326-80957 GCF_000703405.1 Apaloderma vittatum
ATTTGCTCTGGCCTTTACAGGAAGCACTTGTCTCATGGTGCCTTTTGCTATGGAAGCCCCTGAACGATGAGGGTTGACTACCAACAGGCTGGAGCAGTTGTTAGCAAGACTTGTTTAACTGGTCCATTTACAAAGCGTGCCTAAACACACACAGAACAGATCAAAATGAAAAATCTGTATTCACTGAGCAAACAGCAAAATAAGCCTGTACTGAAAGGCTTTTGGGAGAGTCTGCTGAGCTGCAAACATGGCAAAATGGAACCACACAAAACACAATGGCCATATCTCCTGAGCCAAGAGTCACTCTGAGGAAAAAACTCCAATACTTTCACAGCAAGGGAGGTCTTGAAATGTAGCTTATTTATTTCTACATTCAGTTGAACTGTCTGACCAGATCACATATTGGATTAGCTGCATTCAATATCTTCTCTTCTCTCTGCTTGAACAGGCATTTATTCTACAATACAAAAATGGTAGGGACCAGAATAATTAGGCTGAAAAATGGAAGTTGGGAAAATGTATTGTCCCCTTTCAACAACATCTTTCTTGATCCAATGGGTATTTCTGCTCCATGCAACCGTCTTCAAGTAGGGCAGGAATCTAGCAAAGAAATAATGCCAGGAGTGCCAGGGGAATGTCCTATCCTAACCTAACAAGCTGTGGCAGCAGTGTGAAGACATGCTCTCAGGAGGCATAAGCTGTGATAAAGTTGTGTGAGAAACGGTTGTTTCTTGTTTCCTGCAACATGTTTCATTTTAAGAAAAAAATCCTCAGCTAAGAAGCATCTCCATTTCTTCTCCGCTTCCCTGCCCAAGACCTTCTGCTATGTAGCATGATTTAGATTATTTTTTAAAGAGATTTCTATTTTCCAACACACCAGTATTTACCAGATCTGGAACACAGCTGAGATTTCAAGAGGGTAGTGCATACATGTCAGTCAGAGAGTAAATATTGTCTCCAAACACCGAGGTGAACAGACCTTTGTTTTCCTGTGCAATGCTTGTCTAAGTCTTAAGGGAGCTGTCTTTCACTGAACCAGGGTACTGTGCTCGCGGGCATAACACAAATGCCTGAAAGAGTCCAGCTTGAAGGGATAAACACAAGCAAGGGCATGCAACAAAAGGACAAAACCCAAGAATTGTAAGTAACAAAGCTCCCGACCTATGTCTGCTGGATATCTCCATGCAAGTGGACGGAGAGGACTGTCTGAAGGGAGCCGGGGAGGTCAATCTCATGGACTTGACAGCAGAAACAGAGCAGTCCTGTAACAAGAAAGCTTTCTAGCTGTACAATGGTAACTGGGGATAAATCTTGTCTCCAAAGTTGAGGCCAGCTTTCAATCAAGTCTTCAGGAGTTTTGGTACAAGAAGAAAAATTGGCTTTTTCTGTCCTCCCCACCACTGCCTTCCAACTCAGCAGGGAGAAACGGCTCACTTAAGAGTCAAATCACCTGTTCTGGTGTAGGCATCTGCCACGAGATGAGTAAGAGCGAGAAACTTCTCTCCCTTGTGGTCTTTTCCCAATTATAAAAGCAGCTCATATGATAGCAGACACAGATGTCTACACTGGTCAGATGAATTCCACACCTGAGTGACCGAAGACTTCTGTTTGGCTGATGAGATTCTTCAAGAGAAATGACAGCCAGACGAATGCATTACAGAGCACTAAGGCTCAATGTACCAAGTAAAAGTAGAGCTAATCACAGCATGTTAACAAAGAACATACCACAAATATTGGCCATCTAAAGATGTTAGAGCAAGAAATACTGTATGCAGTTAATAATATTCCCACTTGTTCTAGTGGGCAGGCTGATACATCAGTGGATAAGGCAACTTAGTGAAAGGCTGAAACCAGAGATCATAGCAGAACCCATAAGCAGTGATAGCTGCTCCCTCATCCTTACCCACAGTGGATGTGCTTCAAGAACACTGAACAAAATAATTAAGCTCCCACAATGGTCGAGATATTCCCAGAAGTCTGAGATCACTGCAGAAACATCATTCTGTTTGTCAAGGCCAACTTTAAGAAGCAACAAAGGAGCAGAAGAAAAAGTAAAGCAAAACGACTCTTGGGGCTGGATTTCATCAGGAGACAAGTTCCCTCAGGGAAGTGTCACATAAAAGTTCTTACCATCCCCCGGAAGTGGAAACAGCTAACAAGGTAACTCACATACAAAAAAAGGTCTTATCTGGTGCAGGAAATTTAAAAAAAAAAAAAGAAAAGAATTTAGGGGACAAAATTAATTAAAAAATCTAATATTCTGGTAATGTGAGCTTTGATGACTGAAAGCTAAACCCCGAACTGGCTAATCAAAGAGGCTTTACCTAGGCTGTAAACAAAGCACAGGTGAGCCGGGACTGTAACTACTCTGAATATCCCTGTCAAACATGTCCTACTCACACACTTCAGAGACATGCTCAGAAAAAAAAGCAGGTTACTAAAAAAGATCATCCTGAGTTCTTTTGCCTTACACATCATTTTGTCATTTTGACCTGCACAAAATCAGCGTAAAGTAATAACAAAGTGACATGCTTTGGTGCAGATATGATTTTGTACCCAAATTGCATGAAAAGTAAAACACCACTAAAATTTCAAGCCACGTGAAATCAGTCACCTTCAGAGAAGCTTCTAAAGGAAACACTTCTCACAGGAGAGTGATCCCCTGGTATGTGTGTCCACTCACCTGCTTCTCATCCTTAGCTGTATGTTTGCCAGTTCCAACCCAATTTAACATGAGAGCTGAGATGTCACCAAAATCTGGGAGGTTACATGAAAAAACAGTGGCTGAGGAGAAGAAGAATCCAAATTATCCCTTTAGGATTATAATTTGGCCCTGTATCATGACAAGCACCAACAGCAGGCAGTCTCTAAAACGTTCATCTTTCCTTCCCTCAGCCCCTAACCTGCACACAGCAGTCTGGGGACCAAGGTAATACAAATATGGATAAAACAAATGATTTGTTGAAGTTCTGCTTTGACTTTTTGTGGCTTTGGATACACATCCTTCACTGCACTGCTTTGTGATCTACAGCGGTAGCTGCAACTCCAAAGGAAAAGAGAAGCTGAAAAACAAAAACGTCCCACCGGGATCACACAAGGCAGTATTCAGCTCAATTACTTATTAAAGCACCGACAGAACATAGACTTTTTTCAGTACATTACTTATTCAATCAGAGCTCCAGCTCTCTCAGACTGATCCCTTAAGAAAAAGCAAACATCTTTCCCTGTTTGTTTCCAGCTGCATCACAAAAGACTTTAAAGACTTCAGGCTGCAAAGAAAACTGTTTGTCTTTGGGTCATGGTACACCAAGAGTTTGTGGGTGAATCCAGTGCTCATCTGATTGACTGGTGAGGGCACAGAGCCATCGAGCTAAGGAAGCTGCTTGGATTTTTTCATGTAACTCCATGACCCACCTCCAACCTAGAGTGGCTTTGCTTGTGCAGGACAGGAGCTGCAGGTTAGAGAGCAAAGAGCAACCTCCTTGCAGCAATCAAGTGGGTTTTTCTTCCCAGCAGATGAAATTTCCAGCAAATTAGTCTAGACTGGGAAGAGCGCAACAGCTCTTTAAACCTAGAAGCTAACCTTTCGTCTAGACAAGATGGGGATGCCACGTTGCTCACCTTGAAGAACAGTAAAGGCAATTATGGGGAAGGGAGGGAATTAATCTCCATCAGATATGTTGAGGTAGAAGACAAAGGATTGCCTTTATATTTCTGCTAGAAAAGATGTTAATTAAGTCAGTAACCTCTCTACTCAGATGACTGGAATAACATAAGGTAGACAAGCTGGCAAAAGAACACCTTATTTTGGAAACCAAAGGGCACCTGATCCTTCCATCACTGGAAGCTTTTTTCAAAGGGTTGTGCATTTGAGAGCAAGAAGTCTGTGGTTCCATGGCAGGCTAATGTGCGTTCCTGGAAAGAGAAAAAGAAGAGAGTGGTGGAAGTCTTAGAGCATCATTTCTTCAAAGGACCTTTCAAGGGGGAGATTTATTGAATCTTATTCTATCTGACACTAGTCAGTGAACATGTGCAACTTTGGTGAGCTGGAAAAAAAATAAGAAAAGAGCTTGTATATAAATTCTTACATTCCAGACACCATTCCTCAGAGGCCAGCCCTAATAAACCCATCACCACAGCAACACTATAACTCAGTGGTGCTCAACTCCTGTCCCTTCAGAGCCTGCATCCAAGTCTTTTCTCAGGGACTCCTGCAGCAAGCACACAGTGCATCAGCTGCCCCAAGGAAAGCGT
Source organism: Apaloderma vittatum (assembly GCF_000703405.1). NCBI lineage: Eukaryota > Metazoa > Chordata > Aves > Trogoniformes > Trogonidae > Apaloderma > Apaloderma vittatum. The sequence continues at coordinate 57,581 of NW_009737084.1, forward strand.
TTTAATGCTGATGTGGGACACATCAGAGAGCACCAACCCAGCTTGACAGAGAAGGAAGAAGTTCATTCTCTCTATCAGAGAAGAGCTCAGGCCCAGAAAGTAGCTAAACCATCTAGATCATATCCTGCTAGCACCACATAACACTTTGTTGGGAGCCAATATATAACCTAGAAATGTTCTAAGATGTGCTATGAGGTGGGAAACATAAGCTTTAACCTTCTTCGACAGAGCAAAAAATTGACCCTGACTCTCTGATTTCACAAGCAAATAAAGCCACAAAGCTTAAAGAGGCATCAGTCTTCTCACTCTGATAAGACAAATGAGCTACTCAAGAAATTGTCACCAAAACCATGCACAGCTGAAACACCTCTCTGAATCCCTTCCCTGCGTGGTTAACCTTGAAGTCAAACCAGTAACCAGGAAGAACTAAGAATTAATGATGAGGGTAACACTACTTAAACTAGTAGACATCATTTAACTCGAATTAACAAATTCTTCTGTGCCTCTCTACAGCCTTGCTCAATGACAAAGCAACTGCTGACAGTGGAAGCCTGTTAGAAATATTAAACATTTTAGCACTGTACCTTGAGACCCAGAATAATAAGCACATAAAAGAGATAGATGTGTATTTGCAATGCCACCTTTTAAAGCAATTGCTTAAAAGAAGCCTGCTTTAGAAACTCGGAAATGTAATTCTTGACCTTCCTGAGTAATCATGCTAATATCAAGAGAAGTTATAATTATTCAGTTGTGAACCAAAAAAGGCACTCTTCGTACTTGCAAATGAAGCACTTAAATATAAAAGGGAGAGCAAAGGAGGGACGTGCCCATTCCTGCACCACTCTGGAGGTGAGTCACAGCAAGGGGTTCCCCCTCTCACCGCAGAGGTGCAGCAGGACAGGGGGTGCTCCCCTGACACTGTGACGTGAAGAGAATGCGTATGAGTCACCCAGCTCCAGCAGCAATATGATCCAGCTCTCAAATACTCAGTAAAGAGATCCTCCACTCCCTACAATTGTCTGCCTTATTCGCTTCTACAAGAAAGGAAGAAAGGCTTCAGTCACTTTGATTAAACAACTCTGCTTTATTCCCAGAAGAAATTTTATCCTAAGGAAAAGATACCACCACTGCAGAATGGCGCAGTAAAGTGTTCCCACTCACACAGGGTGATTTAGGACGTTCAAATTCTGTGACTTCTACACATCTCTGTAGAAAGATCTCCTGGCTTGTATTTCTCCTAAGATTTTCTCAGCTAGAGGCTACTTAATCCAGCCTAAAGCATTCAAAGGGGAAGAGTAGCAACAGAGCAAAACAGCCACCGGTTCTGCTCAAGATCTCCAAGAAAGAAATGGGATATTGGTGTAAAAAAGACCTTTATGCCCTGTTGGGAAGAGAGCCCTACTTCTTCAGTCATGCTCAGCACACCACAAAGAATTTCAGAGCCATGACACCTGAAGGAGGAAGGAAAACAGAATAACGCCAAATCGGTGTGCAGATAAACTGACTCTGCTTTTTGAAACAGAAAGAAAACATGCTAAACTTCCCACGCTTGTTCCCTTATTTATTTTTTTACAAAACTGATGTCAAGGAAAAGATTGTGCAATGGCATCAGTATCACATAAAGCCTCTGCACTCTCCACAATTTATAAAATGCAGCCACATCATGTTTTATCACGCAACAGATTTTCCATAGTGTCATGTAGCAAGAATGCCCCTTCTCTGAGGATCCCAGGGAGTCTTTAAAGCCTCTCATCAGCCTTCACACTACAAATCTCCACATACTAAAGAAAGATGGGATTAAGTCAGTGTGCTTATGCTTTCTGTGGGTTTCATGTAAGCAAAGATACAAACATGGACAAGTTGCAGATGTACAGAAAGATAGTCTCAAAAGATTTAAGCAGGAGAAGCTGTGGCATTAAGATACTGTGCTAGGTAAGTATGCAGAGGCCAGTATGCTAAACGCATGGAATCAGAGCTGATAGAGACGTGTGGAGCGATTCACGTATCCCAGGGATCTGACTCTGCCACCCAGCTCTTCCAAAACAGCGAGCATGATCCGACAAGTACGTAAGAAAAACTGAAGTCACACACAGAGCAGTATGATGCTTTTTTAATCAGGTTTTCAATCACGACGTAATTTTTTCCACCAATATACTCAAACACAGACGTTTAAAAATTATGTGTCTGCAAAGAGGAACAAAATGATTTAAACAACTCCAGTAAATACTGAGCAAATCTTTGCTGATCTTCTCCTTGGGAGTCCACTCTTCAGCTGACTTATAAATTTTGTTTGCTTCTATTTCACAAGACAAGAAGAGGCTGGGTTGTAGATAACCTTCTGTTCCAGATCAGCATATCTTTTTAGAAGTGGACGATAGAGCTAAAAAAGGAAAAAGAAATCAGTATGTCTAGGTTAAAAAATTAGGGGTTTAAATCACACTGCAGTTAAAACACATTTTCAGACCTGAAAAACACAGCATCTTTGTAGGTACCTGAAGGTTTGAGGTTTTTTTCCCCCAGTGCACTCAAGAAAACGCTGCAGTCTTCCTTCTTCAAATGTCACAGACCTTTTTATGATCTCCTTTACAACTTAATTTTATGACATGCACAGGTTGTTCTTATTGTGGCTGCGCTCTTGCTATAAGCAGAAGGAAGCAGCTCAGCTAAAGTCACCTCTCCCAGCCTGACATGCCCCTTCAGTAATAGCTGTCCCAATCACCCAGGCAGAACTCCTGTCCTTGCCTCCCTCCGCTACCTCAGGACGGATCACTGCCTCCATCCCCTCCTCCTCTGCCTCGCTAATAAGCACACTGCCACAGTCAAACACCGTCAGAAAGGTCCTCCTTGGCCAATCTGCTGACCAGAGCCTTCTAAAATACACTTTGCACACCCTGTCCCGCCCCTCTCATACTCCCGTATCTATCTGAGCTGCTTCTTGGCTTCACATCTTTCACAGTCACGGCTTGTCTGCAACGTGCTCCACGGCCAGGCTCCTCGCTCCCTGAGCTCAGGCCCAGGGGGACAAACGGAGATCCACGTTCTTTCCACAACTACATCTGGTGTCTGAGCAGCTTTTTTATATCTCCCCAGCTAGAATTCTTTAGGAATGTTTAGATCCAGAATTCTCACAACCTCAAAAAGAAGACTCAACATTCCAATCTATTCAAAACCCCAGATTCAAACATGCCCTATGCTTTTGGATATTGGTGAGATCCATGCCAGGATTTTTAACATTCATTACCTTTTTTTCCCCCTCGCCCCTGCTTCAAATTCATCACAAGCCGTATCAGAGCAGATGAGCTCCTTGTATGTGATCAGGTTACATAGCAGAAACCCAGAATAGAGCAAAGCTCTACTGCTGGCTCCAACGCAAAGCAGTACTTCATCTAAATCTTGGAGATCCACCTTCTGTATCTCCTCCTTCTGGTTTTAACTGTCCATCTAATAAAATCAGTACTTTGACAAGCCATATCACAACAGCTTCACTCCTTTGCTGACCGGAGCACAAAGAAGGGACTGCCAGGAGCCAGGGTAGGGTTTAGGACAGGCTGGAGCAGTCCTTAGGAGGATGCCGTAAGGTCTCACCCCTGCTGCAATGAATCCTGGGGGCCGTCAGTCTAGTCTGCAAACCCTCTGCACTGATGTTATTCATAATCCGGGCAGTCTTGTTCCTGGCTCCAGGTTCAGAGAGGTTATAGAGCCATAATGAATCATACCCAGTAAACTGAATTACTGCTCTCATCAATAAGATCTAACATTTAAATGCATTTCATCTTTTCCAGGTAAGATCCACAGCCAATGACAACATATGTATATATATGCATGAAAAATTCAGGAGGAAAATGTTTCAAGTGTAAACTATGAGGCTGTAGGAAGAGACAGGGTTGTTCTTACATAGCTTTATGTACCTTCCTGCAGAAGCCACAGTGTCTGTAACAGTCACACTTTCTCAGATGACAAAAAAAGCCACAAAAAACCCCACACAGTTTTCTCATCTAGGAAACAAAGAATTAGTATCTTTTTGTTTTGTTTTTCAGCTGATGGCAAAACACTAAGTTTCTTTGTTTCCCCCTTCCTGAACAGCTCCAGTCTGACCAGTAAAACCTGGATTTATCTCTTCCTTCTCGCTTCTACAATGGCAGGTGAGAGTGACTTAATGGACAAATTCTGCAGAAGGAGTCTGTTTTGATCAACTCCCCCCTTTACCAACAAGATGTTACAGAAATTAAAGTACATTTCTACAACAGGTTACATGTATGAAGGGGAAGAAGAGAAGAAGCATCCACAGGAAATGTAAAGACACACCATCTGCTAGCCAAGGCATCATCAGGACAGGTTTTAAACCCATCTCACAGCGGCTGTGTCTTTTGCTGATTAAAACCAAGAAAATTACTCACTTATATCTCAGCAATAGACTTGTTCAGTGACCCTGGGCAACTAATTTAACTTGTCCATGCCCCAGTTCCTCCACAGGACAGCAATACTGAGATCCATGGAGATTTATGCAGATTTATGGGGGCAGAAAACAAAATGCATCACTATTAGGAAATGCCACTTGACTCAGGTATTTTTAACTAGCTACATGAGGGCCTTGGGGGCTCAGTGAGGTACAGATACATATATTCTTTTCATGTTCCCAAAGAATATTATTGCTCCCAAAAAAATGCACATCAGAGTAAACAAAATATTGAACAGGCAGCTATGGCTATATTGGGAGTGTCAAGAAAAACACTCCTTTATTTGCTGAAGCAAATCTTGCGATTTCTTAGTTTGCTGTTCTGGAAATTTGATAAACACTAAGCACTTCTCAGCAAAGATTCAGCACAAAAGAGCTGTATGGGTGAGCAACCTCAGGCACTGAGAAAGCAGCCTCCATCCAACATTTCCCCCCTCCCTGGAAGTGTTCAAGGCCCGGTTGAACGGGGCTTTGAACAATCTGGTCTAGTAGGGAGTGTCCCTGCCCATGGCAGGGGGGTTGGAACTAGAAGATCTTTAATGTCCCTTCCAACCCAAACCAATTTGTACATCTGTAACTCTGTGATTCTGTATTACTTACCCAGCAGTATTTTTACAAAACCCAAAACAGTGCATTTACTAGAAGGCTAGGAAGTACTATTGTTAATACATCACTCAAAATGAAAACATGTCAAAATAAGTCAACAACTGCATTTACTGGCACAGTTTTTTTCCCTGTTTAATGGACTCAAGCACTTAGCTTGCTAATTGAGAAAATTCAGGCATTTGCAATAAGCTTCTCAGCCATTACTATGAATGTTGCATTATGGACCATCTGAAAAAAATGCAAACAAAAAATTAAGAATACTTCTTGTACTCTATTCCTGTTCATTTGGGATAAAAAGCAGCGCAGTTCAGAGGGCTAAGCTGATGTCTTAAATTCCTCTTCCTCCAGGAATTTGGCTGTAATACCACTCGTAGATCGTGGCTGATAAGCACAGCACTACTACAAGCTTTTCACAAGCAGTATTTTTCATGCCAGCTTAACACCAGCTGAAGTTTGGGGCCAAAGCAACGTAGCTCCCGTGAAGTACGGAGAAGAAAAGCCAAAATGCACCGACTGAGAAATGGGGCCTGAGTGTGCACACAGTTGTGTTCGCGAAAGATGCTTTTCCACGTCTGTCACGAGTGAGCTGCCTCTGCAGAACCCCAGGCAACTCCTCCTAAGTGATTCCAGGAGTCTCCTTCCCAAGGTAATTATATAGATTTATCTTTATAATTGTGGTCCAAAGGGAATAAAGAACTCTCAATGATGCATAAAAACTCAAGAACATAAATTCCCTCTCTGTCATCACCTCAAACCTAATATATCAAACCATGATATTTAACAAAAGTAATTACATGTATCACAACACGAACCTTATTATTGTCCATAATTTAATTGTCCTTGCTATATTACGGGCTTTTCTCCTGCTTATCTCTATAGCCTACTCCACAACATCAGCAATGCTCTGATGGCTTCATTTACAAACCCTAAACTTCTCTCCTGGGACAATTTGGCTACACTCTGACAGTCCCACAAATAACTGATGAAATGCTAATGAAAAATACTGCCTAACAGAGAATAATTCAACCTACTCTCCCTGGAAAATGCATTTAAATAAATGTTACCTTGCTCTCTAGTCCCAATCAAATATGTCAACCTCCTACTGTATCTCACCAACCTGCACACTCAAAAGGGTTTTTACTGTTTACATTGTCCCTACTGGCCTCTAAAAGCAAAACCAGCTAGAAATTATTAGTACAAGTGACAATCCACATGGATCCTTCTGTCTCCTGCAATGCTACATTAGCCAAGAATTGGAGCAATTCGAAATTTACAAATTAAAAAGATGATGCTGACGATTACTTAATTTTCATCTACCCACGTACATGTATTCTACCCTGAATAGATTAAAATTCATCAGTCTCTCACTAACACTTGATACTTTCGATAGGTTCCTTTTTTTTAAGCCAAACTCGAAGAAATTTGCTTAAGAAATCAAGAGTTACAGATGTTTTGTTATTAAACCATAGGAGTTATTCACCTTTCTTAACGTGGTAAGAATGCCTGTAAAGCAGAAAGAATATGTTGGTGTCCAGAAATACCCTGAAGACTCCTCCAAGGAACCATGCCTCAAACAGTTACTTTATTTACTTCATATATTCATTCTGCAAGCCTATCTTAATTAGTTTAATAAGTTAAGAAAACTATTGGCTACACAAATTATCTTAATCAAACTCCCATCAATACCTATTATATTTTTGTGGTTGTACTATTATTACCTACTTTGCACTAAATTACAAAACCTGAAGCAATTCCAGAAAACAACCTGCCCCCTCCAAAATCTAACTCAACAAAAATATCGTTATTTTAAATCAATAAATAGGTCGTTATAACTTTCTCCGGTAATAGGGTCACTTCTATAAATCCACCTACTTACAAGGCAATTCAAAGTCACAAAAACCTGTTAGGTCTACATTTTCCCTTCTTGAATTTTTGCCGGATTAACGCATCTCAGCAGAGTCAAAAATAACGATCCGCAGGTAGTGAACTGTGTTACACCTTCTCCCTATAAAACTCGACAGGGCAATATTACAATAAATCTGACACTGCATCATAGCAGGCACACGACCTGTATAAACACAACTGATCAGCTCCAGATAATCGTTCCCTCTCCTGCTTTTTTTTGCTTAATTAACCAACTAGCCAACCATCTCTGTTTTAATAGATTACTAAAATAGATCTGAATCTCAGTGCTGGAATAATAGATTCTTTCTGTCTGATAACACACATTTATTGCTCTAGAATCTCCTAGTTATTTCTGTCAGGCTTTGTGGTTCTGATTAATCTTTCTCCTAGGCATGGGGGGGAAGGAGGGGAGAGGAGGCTCCAAAGAGGTCAGATAACTCTTTAATTTTTGCTATTGTGAAAATAGGGAAGAAGTATTCATCAGATTAACCCACAGTTAGCCTGGCTGAGTAAGGGACCAAAGACTATCACCACGGTTGTTATCACCACTAGAATACCTTATAACCTCTTTGGGTAACAAGAGAACTAGAAACAAGTTCAAGTGAGCCCTCACACCCTACCAATATACCACAAAATCAGGTTCAGCTAGAAGACTTAGGGTTGTGGCCACAGAGAGGGATTTATCCTCTTTGAAATGGTCTCTTCAAGGCAGGATGCTTTGCCACAGGATAAAGTCACATCTTCTGCCAGACAAGTCGGAAGTTATGAGACTTCAATTTCAAATAACTACTAATTCATCACCCATTACAAGCTCTACGTTCCCCATCTCATGACTTTATTTCTGTTCTACCTGCCTATCAGTTTCATTGAACCAGAAGAGCCGTACTGTGTGCCCCATCCCTCTTTTTTGAAATCACATTCATTACCATGAACGATAACTCAGCAATCAAAGAAACACTTTTTGCATTTTTGGTTCCTGGAAATCCCTACTGCATGCACAAGCTTTGCCAATGAAGAGGAAGCTACATCAAACTGATGTGTTTGACCCCTGTCTATAGGAGATTTTCCTCTCTCCGATGATCTAACACATGCTGTCTCCAACCTATACCAGGAAGAAAGGATGAAACCAGAGCAGATTGCTGTGTTATGACCTGTTTTTTCCTCCACCTTGCCAAGATTTAGCTGTAGCTGTCCAAAAAACATAGGAAAGTGGCCCGGGGAATTTCACATTGGTTAGCCAGGCTCTTTCAGAAGAGCTCCTCAGTGAGACAGAACTTGACCTCAGGATGACTTTGAAGTTTATAAAAAGAACCGTCATTTAAGTGAAAGGCTCTAACCTCAACAGAATGAAATTGGATGGACAGGGAGATGCAGCTCTGTAAAAAACAGAATCAAACTGACTCATCACATTATGAATTTTTACTGCACTGTTCATGCTAATACAGTGTATTACTGACAGGCCCTCTGGCTTTCAGCATCTTCAGAGCCATGAAACTAGCCAGGGAATCCACCATCAACTGCAAAATTATAAGACAGGAAGGGGGAAAAAAAATGGTGTGGAATACATAATTGCAAGAAGCTGCTTTTAATGGAACGAAGCCAGCAAGCTAAGCTTAACGGTTACTCCTTCACATGCTGTTCGGCCTCTACCTTCTCTGTCATTCACTCCCATCTACTGGGGCAATAACTCACCACTGTACATCATTTAAAACCAATAAAAAGATGTGCTATGAGAGCCAGGTGTAACCAAGTGGAAAAGGAGAAGAGAAGTACCGAGAGGGAGATAATTAACTCTTTTAGCTTCCAGGTCATTTTATGCAGAGAGCGAAATAGAAAAAGGTAAATGAATTCCCCACTGATCTTTCCAGTTAGGTTAGCTTGGCCGCTGCAGGGGTGGCTGCTGCTCTTGCAAGGCCCCTGTGAGTGACAGCTGTATTCCCTACCCTTGAGTTTTACAGCTGAAGCAGCACTGGGGGGGTCAAAAGCAGGTCTCTGAGCACTCTCTGCCTCGACACAAGGCAGCCTGGCAGCTTTTCAGCAGCCAGCATTTTTGGGGGGAACAGGTCAACAACGTGAGGATGAATCAGACGCTGGGGATCTGCTCCTCAAGTGCATTGCCTGCAGAAGGCTTCAGCTGCAACACACATGACACAGGCCATGGCTGTTAATTATTTTATCTTCTAAAATGAGGAGGGAAGGTTGAGTAAATGAGATCAGATCAATCAAGTTTAAATTATTCAATGTCTTAATATTTCTGAAGGGGACTTCTATTCGATTACTGGGCTCCTCCATCTCAGTTAATAATTAAATAATACGCTGGCAGGCACAATACGACATGATCATTTCTATTATTACTCACGATGATATCTGGTGCTCCACTACACACATAGCTGGGAGTTAGTAGTTTTGGCAGATCATTAATTTCCCAGTTTAAATAAAAGCTTTAAAACCTTGTTGTCTGTAGTTAGGGCACATCCAAATCTCAGAAATGGAGAATGTAAGTGTGTGTTGGTATAAAAGAAGTTTCTGCACACCTGAAGACAGATTTGTCTTCGGTTATTTAAACTTGTGTTCTCTAGGAATCTTGCTATACTGCGTTGTTTATTTATTACTGGAAATTATATTTCAGAAGTTGTTGTAAACCAAGGCCTTTGGCACCTGATAGCAAGAGGTGTAGGGCTGCACTGGAGGGCCTGAGACAATGATTCCTTGCTTGGTTTTACAGGGGCTGGAACAACACAGTTAGCAACAACGGTTAATTCTTTTTATCTACATGGCCCCATAAAGCAGAAGTTCACCTCCAGATGTACAGGAATTCACAGGATGGGCATGGCACTGAAGACCTGTGCCTACTGAATCCTCCCAGCTGGCAGGCTTTCCAACCGGGAGCTACGAGCAGAGACATACAATCGCTGACCACTGCTTATGATCAGACAGTAAGGATTTTTGGGGATGTTTTCCAAGAGACCAGAAAGCCCCATCACCACACCTTTCTCCTTGCTGTAAAAAAGTCAAGGCTATCTTACTGATACCACCAGTTAAAACCTCACTGACCTCTACCCAAATTCAACCTATTTTAGAACTTCTGTCCCCTAAGGAACAGATTTTTGCTCTCTGATCACACTTAATTAGGAAAAATCACTCTCACAGACCTGGATAGGGTGATCATATTATTGTCTCGTTACAACTCTAAAGATATCCCAAAATCAAATCTATCTTTACAACAAGGAGTAAGAACTGCATAATCAAATGTTGCTTTAAATTTATCCATTTTACTAGAAGAACTAGTAAACCAGTTTGAAGCAGAAATGAAAAGAAAATGGTATTCCCAAGTTTGCTCACCTCCTCAGCCCCAGCGGTTGGGGTAACAGCCAATCTAGGCTCCGGTGCTAATTTCACAACGTCAGCCAAGGACACATTCGTCTCAGCTACAAGCCCTGCAATGAGAATCACAATCCTGATCAATGCAAAAAGCACGATGAGGGATGTACCTTGACTCTCTGGCAAATTAATACATTATATTGATCTTCCCTGGTCAGGTCAGCATTCAGGATTGAAGGATAAATGGCAGAAGATCTTACATTCCCACCCGCTAGCCTGGGAAGTGGAGACTCTGTGATTGAGTTTTTGCCAATCACTCAATTCACACCCTGGAGGATAGGTGAGCAGCAGAAATGCTACTCAACAATATCAGTAATTATTTATGGTTACAACAACACAGTAAATAGCAGTGAAAATATATGGAAAAGCAAGGGATTCAAGGACAAAATGGGACTAAAAAAAACAAGTGAAGTGAAAACACTGTCAAGAAAATACGCTACAAATTATTAAATACATTTACATACAAGGAAGCAGAAGGGAGTTTTGCTATGCCAGCATTTTGCTCTGCCAGTGAATCACTGCATTTCAGGAGTTCCTTGTTCACCTGCTAAGCACCCCGGGCTAACTGTGAAACACCCTACTTGCAGATGTACGCTGCAATATTATTAAGGAGACCTTGCCATCAATATTTCATTTATATTAGCAAGCCTTTACTTATACTCCATTCCTTTGCCTGGCCAAGAGTGAGTCAGCTGAAAGCATCAATCACAAATGCCACTTAGAAACACACAGAGCAAGCCCCTGGGGCTTGGCTGCAGAGTACCTGAGCTACGGAGTCCCTCCATCAGCACCGCATCTGAAACCTTCACTCAAATGCTCTGTCAACCAAGCCTCAAGATTTCATATGCCAAACTGGCAGAGGTAATACACATCTTCCACACATCTGAAATATCTGTATAAACTTTAACGACAGCTCCACATTTCACGTGCGTTCACGGACAAGGAATTCGCCTGCAGCATTAGGTGCTGGGAAGCCTCTCAAAGAAAAGGTAAAGTTTGAGTATAAGGAGAAAGAGTTTGAAAACTTGGTCCCCAAGTTGGGAAAATGGTTGCACTGTGGCTTCAAACATAAAATACTGTTTCAAATGCCCTGCAAAAGTGTATTTTACCAGAACCTTGGTGTCTTTTCTGAAAATAAACAGAGCATGCTGTGTGCATTAAACACATCACTTGAAGTTTTGGCTCTGCAATTTTCTGTGCTGTTTTCAAATGCAAGAGAGCATGTAGTCTTCAAATGCTATAATGTGACAGCAGAATTTGCTTCTAAAATTAAAACTTGGCTGATTTCTTCTGATGGCTGATGCTATCTTTTCCCCATGCTTGTTGCAACTCCGTGATCTTACATGAATTTGAACAGAAGCTACCCATGTCTTGAGGTCCAAATCCTGAAGGTTCTGATCAGAAAAAAATGAGGCTAACAAAACTTGGCCTAAACAAGGACGTGAGAGTTTGATACACATTCCTTGATTTGTTAGATGCTAGAAATTTTAAAACAGGTCAACAAAATTTCGTGCCTAGGATTCAACTGTCACATGGCTGATGGCTCACCCTTAACATACACCCACATGTATTAAGAGATATAAGCTAATTAACATTTTAAATCTGGGACTTGGACTGTTGCATTACAGTGAGTGACACAGAGCAGCAAGCAAAATGACTGGTCAATCTAAAAGTATCTCAGGATTTACGCTTTTACAAGAGAAAGTGCATACTCAAGCATGGAGCCCAGAACACACTGCATATTCTTTGTTTTGACTTCTGAAAGCTTGACGGTACATATCATAGAATATAGGTTTAATAACATTTACTTGGGCAGCAGTTTTACCAGTCCTCTCATCCCTGCCCTCTCTGATCTGCTTTGCTAGGATTGATATTTTGGTTTGGCTTGGCCATTTCAGCGATCCAGTTCACAGCCTGGTCCACAAACCAGGACAGCAGGCTACACCAGCACCTTCACTTGGCTCCGTTCTTCCAAGAGGGACACAAGGAGGTAGTAACTCCATACAGTAAGGTCCTAGACCTTTCCCTGTCACTATCAACTGCTTCCAGGCCCTATCCCTTGGTTGAGAAGCAGCCACCACACTTGAATTATAATGTAAATCTTACTCTTGGGCTTGATTCAAGTGTACCAAGAGGGAAAAAAAACCCCTCTTTGACCTGAGTGACCTTCCAGTCAGATACACACATTTTTTTCTCCCCTCATTTTCAGTGACGTTAATCTCAAGTATTAACCAACTGTAATTAAATGCCTAGATCGCTCAGAAGTAATCCTAACCCCAACCCTAACCTCCTTACAGTCTTACCGTGAATTGCTCTGTAAGCGCTTCCTAAACAAGCCGAGTTGGTTGTATCGATGGTGTACACCGGTGCGCTGAACACGTCAGACAGGACCTGGGAAGTATCAAAGCACTGATTATGCACATATAAGAGAGACAAGAAGATGTAACTGCAGCCATGAAAAAAAAGTCACATCTCTCTCCAGATCGCTTTATTACAAGTTCAGATGAGTCTGGACTCAAGCACCATCTGCCTCATAAGCCCACGTGATCAGCCCATGCCAAAGGCTTAAACCACAACTAGTACCTGTTTTCTTCTGTATATTTACAGCTGAGCCAAGTGCGAAAGAAAGAGAGAGGAACGAGTCATTGCTCCTCAGTTCCCAACACTGATTAAAAAAAATTCCAGCAGTGTGAAGGCCTGCTAAATCTGTCTTCTTCACCTCCACCACTCCCATCACATTAGTGTAACCAGCTCCAGCTTCCTGCTAACCCTATCTCTACATTTACCAGCGAATTTTCTGTATTCGAGGGATCCTTAGCTACGAAGATATACAGAGACATTTCTCTACTTGGCTTGAGCAATATAAAAGAAATTTTACAGGCAAAGAATTTGTTACAGTATCCAACAGATACTAAAGCCGTTCAACCACACATCATTCTGCACCAGGCAGATCACGTTCACTGAGTACATGCGCTCTTTCCCCAAGTGTATGTTTAAGAAAACAGATACAGAAGGGGAAAAATAAAGACATTTTTTGATAGGGACGCAGAAGGTTCAATAACTTTTTTCCAGAAACACTGTCAACAAACTCTTTCCATTTTGGTTCCATCGCCTCTAGGATTGCACATGCCCCTCAGGCTGAGCAACACAAGAAGGAGGTAAGAAGTCAGATTTAACTTTTGCTGCTTTTATTCCTTTTGCCAAAAGTAACAGTGTATTACCCAATTTACATCCATACAACTGAGACAAAAATAAGGCCAGAGTGTCCAGGAAACAACCTGGACTAAGGATCTGCAACTGTGACCCAGGAACTTGCAGCTCTACTATGATGGGCCCCCAGGCTTCGTAAAACATGACTACAAAACTTGATCCATACACACTATAGAAAAAATAGTACGTGCCATTTCTAAAGGATTCTACCTCTTTCTCTGGAAGTTGGTTGGGAACCTGCAAATCTAAACCTTTGAAAACCACTAATTTTCATCATTTTAAATAGAAATGGCTGGTTGCTAACTAGAATCCAGTGAGAGCCCGAGCTTGTACAGTTTAAACACTCTCTTCTGGTAAGATGGCCAGGTCAGTATTGCCTAACTTGGCTTGCAAGCAAGCGCTGTGCAATACACGCGCTTCAGAGCTAGAGGACAAACGGAAAATAAATAACGGCATCTAATAAAAAGTTCTCTGGAAATAAGGTCACAGAATCCTGGTTCCACTGAACATCTGGCCAACCAATAGTACCATGTTTTTTTCCAGCACTTCTCCATCTGCTTCTTCATCTCACCTCTAATACGTATTTCTTGTCTTAAGTTTGAATTGTACATTCCTTCAGACAAGAGACTTTTTTTTCCCCTCTTTATTTTTTAATCTCTGCAGACCCTTATGCAATGCAGCTCTACTTTATACTGAATGTTAGCTAAGTGCTACAGTACTACAAATAATAACTACCTTTTTTGCCACATGAGAATAAAATTATTCAAAGTTCATACATTTAGTAAGTCATGTGAAGCTGCGGTATGATGAATAATTTTAAAAGAATATGTCAGAGGTTTTACTGTTAAAAATATTTCACTGTGGTCATTAATCAAACACCATGTATGTCATAAAAAGCTTCCCAGAACTGTAGAGAAAGCTGCTCTAGTATATTTTTTAAGAGATATTCCTTACTTGTCTCCTTTCTGGTGTAAAATATAGGAGTTACTGAATGTTGATTAATTAAATGATAGTCTTTTGTAGCCCTGGAACAAATTATCCAAAATTGACCACGATAAGGGTGGAAGTTGTTATTCTTCATGCAACTGATATGGTTTCTGAGGTTTTGATTAAATTAAAAAGAAGGATCCAATTAACCAGTGATTGAATTAAGTGGATGACACTGTATTGATCATATTAGTTTAAGACACTTCTAATGAATTTTAAAAGCCACTGTATTGTTACACGTGAAGAGCAAGCACCACAGCCACCACTCTCATCCCCACAATTTTTCAGCTGTATATATTGTTGAGTTACATGTTATAAGAACATCCATCTCTCTGCCTTCATTCCATGGCAAGGAAATCCTCCTGGCACCTAAACTGGAAATACAGCTTTAAAAGCAAACTCATCTGTTAATTCAATTTCTTTCCTAGTGTATTCTTAGTAGAAATGTTCTAATAGGGACCAATGTTTTAAGCAATTAATCTATCAGTTAATTTTCCAACATCACGTTCCTATGCAGAATAACCAAACCAGATGAAGAGAAATGACATCTACAGGCAAAACATGCCAAAGTTGTTGTGTCCCAACCAGCTGTACAGCTAATGGTTATACAAACACGTGTTTTACATGCCTTAGGAGAGACAGCTTTCTGCTCTTTGCTCTTCAACCTCCATTTATTCCAGCTCAGGTTTCACAAAGCAGGTGAGCTTCCCTTCCTATGACTGCAGTTGCCAAAGGGCATGGTGCACAGTTGAGGTTGGCCTCTACACTCTCTCTAGGTGTTGGAAAGGGATCGGCATCTCCAGAAAACAATTCACCTTCTGTTGACCAACTTCAGCGCCAGGACTTCACCCAAGTTTAAGACTGGTGCCTTTTGGTGTGAACACCTATCTCCAGGCTCACTGGCTGCACCTCTAGTCAAAGGGGAGCTTGTCAAAGCAGTCAGCAGAGCACAGAAAGCTCTTTGGCTCACCCAGAGGGAGACATCTACATCTGGTAAGTCAAAACACCATCCAGCTCCCTTCGCACTGTAGTTGACTGGATTCTCCCCCGACGATTACAGGATTGACAGATCGTACAGAGACATCGCACCACAGATGGCTGGATTCAGGCAAGACGAATCCCAACCCAGATGTCTAGTTCAGTGTTAGCAAAAGTCAGGCGAGAGGCCTCTCACCATTTGACAGCAAGGCTTTGCCAGAGCTCAGTGGGCAGAAACAGAGAGCACGCAGTCTCTGCTCTCAAGAGGACAGGTGAAGGATCTTAACCAGGGCTGGCTGTGCAGCAACAGCAGAAGAGGAAGGTGGGAAGAAAGACAACAGACTAGACAGAAGGACAGCCCTCCCATATGTGACACAAAGCTGATATGTAACAGATAATCAGAACAATAAGAGTAAGGTTTGTGGGCTGTTTTGGTTTTTTGGTTTTTTAGGGTGGGGTTTTTTGAGTGTTAAGCACCAGCAGAATCCCCCTCTAGCTGAAATCCATAGTTCAGCTTTGATCTGAATGACAAAAGCTGCAAAAGCCTCAGATATTACCTCAAGTCTCTTCCTGGCTTCTTTGCTGATTGATTTGATATAAGCAATGAGATCTGGAAATCACTAGTGCTTCAGATACACATTCATGAAACTAGTCAAGTGTAAAAAACCAAAACCTTAAAGTTAAACAGAAAATTAGCATTGGGCTAACAGTTTCCACATTAAACCTGAAGAAAAGCCCCAAAGACTTGCAGCAGATTCACAATCCCTTATCCAAACCTTCCTTTGCACTTGCAGTGATTTGGATTCAGCACCTCAAAATAAAAATGTAGACATAACTACAAATTCAGTTCAAAGGCTTTAGTTTTCTGCTTACCTGTAAGATCTTTTTATTGCGGGACGCACCACCCGTAGCCAAAATCCTTGTTCTAGGCACTGCAATGCAATGCAACATATAGATAGATCAGACTGAAAGTGAGTATTACTGAGGTTTGCACTACTGAACCAAGCAATGAGAATGACGACATGGGAGTCAGCTGGTTTGGGCTTTCTCTCTTTACCTCTAATTTACCTTCTGTAAAAAAGGAGATAATATTAATTACCTACCTTTCCAAGACACATTAGAACACTTCCTTAGAAGAGGCAACATCAATATTGTGGATCTATTATTATTATAGTGCTATCCAAGTCAGGGTGATTTGCAAAAGCGATATGCAACAAGAAAGGCTGAGTGTTACTATGCTATGGCTCAGGTTTGAGGTTGGACTGGTTTGGCTCATAGCTGTATATATACAAACTGACAGATAACCTTTAAAATCAGCAGTATTTTCCAAACGTATCTTCTCATGACGTTCACAGTCAGAGTTCACCAAAACCTGGGCAATCCCTCTATGCTTGAGTGACAAGGAAGTGTGTCAAAAGGTAATCAGAGATGGTCTAAGCCACTTCACAAAAATATAAAAAAGAATCTTTACCCAATGCAAACCCACAGCTTTGGGGGGGTGTTAAAAAAAAATCCTGCATTCTTTATACCTTAAAGAAAGCCACCCTTCCTTCTCACATTCCTGAATGTCTGTCTTATGCCTCATCTTTTTTTTTCTGTGCATGGTCCTCTGGAGCATGGCATGCAACAAGCCATACGTCTAGCCATGACCACAATCCAGCAAGGCATCATTAACATAAATAGTCCACACGACCTCACTGAAATTCTTCAAAAGCTTAAAACAAATAAACGCATAAATAGTTTGATATCAGATATTTAAGAAAACTAAACACTTAATTACCTTGATTTATGACAATAATAAGTGATACCATCACGTATACCCTTCCAAAAGGGAAATTTTACTCTGGTTATTGTTTTGTTATCTTAACCTCCTTTTTAATAAAAGCCAAAGATAATTTAGTTCTCACAAGACAAAACTGGTCAACTTATACTGGTGCTCTAAATAACTTATTGTCATTTATCCTTTCAGGTATCTTAATGACAAAAGCCCTGAAGACAAAATTAGAAATAGAAAATGCAGCTCATCGTGCCATTTCTAGCCGCACAGCTAGGTGCTCAGGTGGAGCCTAAGACCCAGACAAAGCACTGCATGGGGGACTCTATTTTACTGATAAATTTAATTTTATTTTCCTCTTTGGAGGATATTCAGTGATGCACAAATTGGGTTTTAAAAGCCATTAGGATCTCTGTCAATGTCAGTAAACAAATAAAACAAACAGCAGAGTGATTCCTCAGGGAAAACAAGTTTCAATTATGCCAACACAGAGTGACAGATCCCTGCCAAGATTATCACAACAACATAATAGCACAGAAATCAGTGAAAAAAATAACTAGTTAGCCTCTACTCCTAGAGACAGAACTGAACTCTAAATGATTTGCCTAATAGTCGCAATCCTGTCTTGCAAAACCTTGTTGTGAACATAAATTCCTGCAGAACTACTACATCCAACCTGAAAATGCCACATTTCAGGGACAGCCAGCAAGACAGAATGAGAAAGAAACATGCTCGCTACACTTGACAGCAGCTAAGACCAAAGAATAAGGCATGCCTGCCCTCCCCTGCCTCTGGAAAGGCGCTTCACGAACTGCTGGGCTACCAGCAGCAGGACAGAAGGGTGGATAAAGTAAAAGAGCTAAAGCCAAAGAGCAACGACCCCTGTGAAAACAGCAAACACAGATTAGCTCAACTGCTCCTTGCACACAGAACATCTGTGTGCCTTAGGGCTTGTGCTTCACAACTTTCCAAATCTTTCAGAGCTCTGTCAGTAGATATTGCTGTCTGCTTTCAATGGCACAGAGACTGTTAAGCCAGGCAGGGCTGATTCGTGCCTTCTGGCTGACTCCAATACCCCTGTAACCGGTAACACGTCTGCATTAGGAATCAAGGACTGGACAGAAGACTTACTCCTTGCTAGGTCAGAAGATTCAAGTTTGGGCTAAGGTATCAAATCATGCTGTAACTGTAATTCAAGATACTTCTATATAAACAAGTCACCGTAAGAAAAGTAGGGATGAATTTACAGTGATTTAGCTATTTGATACAAAGCACTTGCAAGTATGCATTTACCTTACTATTAGTTGAGTTAGACATCTACCAAGAGGGCAAACAGATCTCAAGTCTAAAAGTGATTAACACCCTGTGCACCCATCTTAATCCAGACTAACTCTTTTGTAGCAAAATACTAAGAATTATTTCAGTATGCAGCTAATCTACTTGATAAAAGAAACTAAATTTACACTGTGAAGTTTCTAACGTTGATTGGACATCTCAAGTTTTAAGTGGAATCAGCTCATGAGTACAAACACCCACAGACACACAGTAAAACAAACAAACCAACCCAAAACCCTATGCTGAAGCTACGTGAAGGACAAAACCATTCATTCTCCTCCGCTTCAAATAATTAGGATGGCTTGCTTCATCGAAACGTATCCCAGTAGGTAACAGCCTAGTGAACCCTAGCCATCACCGTCTGACAGTAGAATCTGACCCGCTGTACTGGTGGGACTGGTGATCTTGGGTGAACCCAAGATGCTGTTTCCAGAGGCAGCTCTGCAAGTGGCCAGAGCAGAGACAACAGCCGCCCTGGTTGAGTTTCAGCCACTTCTTAAAGATGAGAAGTAGGTCCCAAAAGAACTTGAATTTGCTGAATTTTAAGGTTTACCTCTTATTTCAGTCTCTCTCTGGAGAGCAAGGAAAATGCATTGATCACTGATTTCAGGGACTGTCTTTTTAATGCCAATATTGTGTGCTTTACTGAACGGTGGACATTTGCTTGGAGATGTGTAATTGGATACATCTTATAAATAAATAAAGCCAGCCCATCATTTATGTATACAGGGGCATTAACAAAGACATTGTTCATCCATCACTAGCAGTGTTCTCAGCCAGCTGTGTTTGACTCTGGCAGGAGCTACCATCTATCCCCTAAGGCAGTGCACAGAAAGAACTTAAATACAGTGCTGCTAAAAAAAAAAACCACCAAAACCAACTGTAGCAAACATAATTCATGAATTCAATTCTTTGACAGTTGAGGGAATCAGATCTAAACATCTTTTAATTAAAAGCGCCCTGCATAGTACCTAACCAACCAGTTTATTTCCTTCCTATTTAAAAACTAATTATTTTTTTTGAGAGCTGATGGAGAATTTTAACCTGATCTAGAAAGCATTTGCAGCAGCACGAGGCATGGTGTCATCCTGCGTTATGCTATTACTGCAGTATCTACTATCTGCTGCGGAACGCGGTGACTGATCTAACAAAACTGAGCTAAAATAATAATTCCCACTAGACAGGAGAAGCGAGGAAGACCCAAGTGGAGAAGTCCACTTATGCAGCGAGACTGAGCATAAGGCACTTTCCTACACGAGGCTGAGAAGTCAGCCCACTTTACATATATTCCTACTCTTGTTGGTCCTACCGAACAACCCCCACTCTGCCTTCCACAGAGATCCAGCAAGAACCGAGAAGGGAGAAAAAATTAACGTTTTTTTTGTGTTCAGACATTGTCACCAGTCCCCAAGAGACTGAAATCCACAGAAACTGCAACACAGAACCAGAGAAGAAAGCAGCTTAAGCAGATTAAAACAAAAAGCAGAAGGAAAACCGAAGATTTTAGGAAGCACAGACTCAGAGAGTCTTGCCAAAGTGGATTCGGCAAGCGAGACACACTGGAACCAGTAACGCAGGGCAAGTCTCTCCTGAGCAGCCCGACAGCCTCTCTAACGGTCTTGGCACATAAACCGTAGCTATTAAGAAAAACAATGACATAAGCAAACTCACATCAATCAGAACGTTACTTCTGATAATTAGCACCAGAAGTCTGCTGCCACATCCTCTGTGTAAAAAGACTGGAGGCAGAAATTCAGCCTCATCTTCCACCCAGAGTGGGGTTAGACCAGACTGCCAACAGGTCTAGATGCCAAAATCGATGGGATGACTCCTGATCTCAAGGCTTTCGGATCTGGCTTGGTTTCAGCTGGACAGTAACCACGTGCCTGTGTCAGTCCAGAATTTTGCTGGCTCATGCACTGCAAAGTCCAAAAGTAGGATTTGACCTTTCATTTTGAGGCTGAAAACTCTCGACTTCTTCATCTAAATTTCCAGTGCGGCACACGGCCCTGGTTTGTACCCCAAATGCCAGGCAGTCCCTGACTTTCAAAACTCCTAGAAGACGTTTCCAAGGCTTCATCCAAACAACTTCACAATGTCTTTCTCATCACAACTGAATCCATAAATAAAACAGAACAATAGAACATGCATTCAAAAAGCGGCTGATTATGCACATGAACCCACGCCAGCTATAAGCATGATTGCGAATAACTGCAATTTACAATTTGCAAGCAAAGAGAAAAATATCAGCCCCTCTTATTTCTGATTAACTCCAAACACTATAATTTTTTTTAAAAAGTATTTTCTAGCTTTTCATTCAAGAAAAACAAAACAAAAAATGAGTATTTTGTCCCATTTATCAAACAAATGTTCCAAAATTGTCCTCCTTGCATATTAACTCTTCCAAAATTCATGCTAATCCTTCTAGTTCATATAGAGACTGTGAAATTAAACTCCTGCTATGGTAAAAGGTTTCTCTTGTCTATACTCTTTTAAATATGAAAACATACAAGATACAGAGCACCGTTTACACCCCTGTGAGTTCCAGGACTGGCTCCAAAGGCACTTGCTTCTCTACCTCGTTGTGCTGCATCACTTCTGACATCTCCAAGTATTTCATAACAGAGAAGAAAAAGACTGCTGCAAATCAGCCTTCAGCGTATTAGACAATATCTACCTGACTGAGGCAAAAGTAATCTGGAGCACACTTGGTTTCTTCTTTTCCTTTTTTTCAATTTAGACCAATACAACTGTCCAAGTAAATAAGTTACAAGCTTGAAGCCAAACATTCAAATAAATTCAGCCAGGTATCTTTACGCTTCTAAAAACAATACAGTAATTCATAAAAGCTGTTAAAAAATATTTTTTAGAACTGTTTCTGATTTTCACTTTGAAGCATCAGCCAATATATTACACAGAAAAGCAAGCTGTATTTGCCATATAGGTTGGCTGTTTTCTTACTTATAAGCAAGCAAAGTTTTTGTATTTCATAACCTGCTTTAATTTTGCTGAGGGTTTCAGTTGCTCAAACCTATGTTAGGAATTTTCCAGACATAGAATTTATTATTATTTTTTAAATGTAGTGCCTGGGGAAGAAAAACAACTTTTAAGGACGGAATTGATCATCGGCCTCTAAGGCTACAGCTACTACCATACCAGCTGTAATCCAACAGAGGAAAAAAGCCTCAATTTTCTCAGCGGCAATGACAAATACGGCTAATATTCTCAACTTTTATGCTACTTACATAGATAAAGTCACTACAGTGATGTAGGAGAGAATAGGCACAATTCTTCTTGGTCACATGGCTGTAAGGCACGAATAATACCACTAAAACAAGCAGAAGTGCACAGAGCTAAGTAAAACAGAGTAGGAATGGCAGCCGTAGTTGAGACTCTTGCTACTTATAGACTAGGTCACCTTATGTTCTCACACAACTTCTAATAGTAGAAATTTTTCTTCATGAGGATGCCAAATTTGGCTTTCCTAAGACCTTGTGCTTCAACAAAGAGAAAACTTTGTATCTCACAACTTGAAGCTTAAAGACACCAAATCACCTAACTCTGAAAATCCTCCCAGCCTAGCTCACTTCAGATAGGAATTCAGCATTTAACGCTGACTCAAAGCCGTCCCC
Source organism: Apaloderma vittatum (assembly GCF_000703405.1). NCBI lineage: Eukaryota > Metazoa > Chordata > Aves > Trogoniformes > Trogonidae > Apaloderma > Apaloderma vittatum. The sequence continues at coordinate 79,845 of NW_009737084.1, forward strand.
TTCTCCATGGATTTCATAAAAAAAATAAATATAGAAAACCACGTACATAAATTCTATCTTAACAGACGTACGTAAATTCTATCTTAACAGTACCCCAAATTATTGCAGGTCATCCAAAAAAATACACACAGCCTCCAGTGGACTATAGAAAACAAAATCTATTCAAGATACAACCCCACTGACAATTCAATTTCATTGACTTCAGCAGAGTTATAAAGCCAGGAGAACTTTGGTACTTTTGAATGGTAAAATCTTACTTGGGAACAAGCAGATCAATAGTCATAACACTTTTAAAACATATACGTTGACACGCTCACAACAAGACCTCTGAAATATTTGCAGTTCTTGTAGAAATACTGCAGAGTTGCAATTGCTTATCAATCCATTGTGATTTTTATTTTTTTTGAGATGCAGATCTCTATTTGACAGAATATTTTGATGAAGCCTGGGATAAATTCCAATAGTACCATATATATATATATATATAAAAATCCACAACTCAGCCCTTGAGTTTACAGCAACTGAAAATAAAAAAAGGCAGCAGATTCACCCCAAAAGCTTTTCCAGATATAGGCTGAATATTTTGGAAGAATATTTCTGTGAGAGCTTTTAAGAGATGGAAGACAAATTTGAAGGACCACTTAAAATCTGTTTGGTCAAGACTGAAATTGCATTTGGGAAAAAGCCATCTTCTGGAGACATTATTCACAGAATCACAGAACGGTTTGGGTTGAAAGGGGCTTTAAAAGATTTTGTTCTAACTCCTCTGCCATGGAAGGGACATCTCCCACTAGCCCAGGTTGCTCAAAGCCCCGTCCAACCTGGCATTGAACACTTCCAGGGAGGGGCCATCCACAGCTTCCCTGGGCAACCTGTGTCGGTGCCTCACCACTCTCAGAACTTAGCATAATATCTAACCTAAATCTACTCACTCGCAGTTCAAAACCATTACCTCTTGTCCTACCACTACACTCCCTAAGAGTTCTTCCTCTTCTTTCCTGTAGCCCGCTTTAAGTATTGGAAGGCCACTGTAAGGTCTCCCTGGAGCCTTCTCTTCGCCAGCCTGAACAAACCCAACACTCAGCCTGTCCTCATAGGGTAGGTGCTCCAGGC
>NW_009737084.1:81191-85605 GCF_000703405.1 Apaloderma vittatum
CTAAATCTACTCACTCGCAGTTCAAAACCATTACCTCTTGTCCTACCACTACACTCCCTAAGAGTTCTTCCTCTTCTTTCCTGTAGCCCGCTTTAAGTATTGGAAGGCCACTGTAAGGTCTCCCTGGAGCCTTCTCTTCGCCAGCCTGAACAACCCCAACACTCAGCCTGTCCTCATAGGGTAGGTGCTCCAGCCCCCTGATCATCTCTTCATGGTCGTCCTCTGCATCCACCCAAGCAGGTCCATGTCTGTCTTATGCTGGAGGCCCCAGAGCTGGACACAGTACACCAGATAGAATTAATTTAATAAACCCTTGCCATCTGTAACTTGTGTAAATTCTAGGTTCTGAATTAATTCCTTAAAGAAAAAATATTAATATACTTCATTAATTAGTAAGGTAAAACGGGCTCTTCAACCAAAGGAACTGGCTTGCATCAAGTTTAATTTTTCATTTTCTGGCCAAAGTTTTCCTCGTTTGTCACTCGAAGTTTGGAAATAGCAAGAACTGTGAAACTTAATAGTGTGTGTTGGGGAAAAATACAAATCATCACAAAAACTATTCAGCAGTTGTCCAAACATCCATACAGTAGCCAAGACTCCAATTAAAGGCTTACTGTAACAAAGCACAACCTGCTTTGAGTTACTCCATGCTTCCAGAATTGTTCACAGACTCTTGGCAACAACTCCACCTTCACCTTGCACTTCAGACTTTATGTCGTTCAGCAAATAAATGTGAAATATGGAACCAATGTGACAAATTAATTGATTCTCAAAAAATATTCTGAAGGAGGTAGTACCAGTCTGAAAACAAACCCAAAGGACATCCAAACCGGGCACTTGAAATCTAGCCATCACATCCAGCTACTTGACAACCTACCTACAGAGAGCTCCAAAAATGTAAAAGGTCAGAGTGGACCATCTGCTTAAATGAGACCATGCAACTTTCACGCAGTGATCCCACCATCCAGCCGAGCTCTGTATTCACTGAACTACAGTAACCTGAAGAAGACAGAGAATCTCAGCTGTAGGACTCAAAGTGACATAGAATTTAGTGTGTGTCCTGGCTGTTTTCACATTTAACACATCTGAAATTAAATATTTGCACTTTTCTCATAATTTAGATTTTTATTCTTTAAACGTCTAGTCACTTGATCTTTGTGACTTTAGCCTTCCAGTTAAAACACTCCTATAGAACTGGGTTTCCTCTTCACGTGCTGGCACTTACAGATCACAATTAAATTGCATCTTGTCTTTCTTTTTGACAAGGCATGATTTCAAGAACACAAGACACTGATGCTTGCTGCTGCTGGCTTGGTGCTGCAGTGCCTAACAGAACTGTCTTCACCACTGAAACCACTATCAAAAAAGAGCAGAGGTGGTAAGAGCGTTAAAAAAGCCTACATTAGAAGTATCTGACACTGCGCGTTGTCAGTTTGCCTATTCAAATATTTAGTAGGAAAACAAAAAACTCATGATAAATCACAGAGAACCTTGCACTACAAAACTGCTTGGCTTCTTGGGAGAATGTTCTGGCTTAGAAGGTCTGTAGATCCAACAGGCACATGTTCTGCAGAGTCCTTTGGTAGGAGATCAGGTGTCCTACAGTTCCCATCAAAGGAAGTCCCACAGTTCAGGAGAGCTTTGGGAACCCTGAAAATGCAAACTTACACTTTCTGCTACACAGTTCCCACGAATGGAGATGAGACATTTACCCGAAGTCTGGGGCATGCAGGATAAAAATCAGAAATTGTTTTGTTGGTGGTGGTTTGTTTTGTTTTTTTTTTAAAAAAAAAAAGGCACCACTACCTTAGGCATTTTCCATCGACTAAAACTAACATTTTTTTTAAATCTGCTCTGTTGCTAGCATTGCAGCACAGCTCAGCATTTCCTCAAAATAGAATATGAAATTCATAAGAAATTCATGCTTAAAACTCAGAAAAATATACACCCTCCCATGCCTACCACAATTCTGATGTGTGTAATTACCACATGTGGATTTACAGATCTCACATCAGTAAATACTGCTTGCTACTGAGTTCTTTAGAAACACAAAAAAACCACTGTTTCATTTTTTAAAAACTATTTGTGCTCCTATACAGTGATATTCAGCCTTGCATATCTTCTAAGAGAAAGAGAAAATTACACTGGCAAATCAACATATGACACCATCCATGGAAGGTTAAAATGAGAAAAGCAAAGAAGGAGATAAATGAGCCGCCCAAGGTCGCACAAAATCAGTAGAACAACCAAGAATAGAACAAAGGCCTCTTCATTACTTAGATCACAAATGCATTTGATTCTGCATTAGTTAATCTGCAGAGTCTGTGCACCAGTAGCAAGACATGTCCACAGGACAAAATACAATAACAATCAGCTGCAAGTTCAGTACTACCTAAAGTCACAGGATAGAATTAAAAAGTACAGGGTGTGATGACTGACCTTGAATGCCCCCTGAGTGAAAAGAGAAAAGAACATTGAATTTTGGGTTTCGAGAAATCCAAATCACCACAAACTTGAGGAGAAAAACAGTTTGGGATCACGATTTGCAAACCAGATCTCTACCAGATCTCAGGACTATTCTGCTTCCCTCAGCACCGGTCTTTGGTTCATATCAACAACATTAGCAAAGGTGTCTACAAACGCAAGAGAAAAGAATCAAGGCCCAAGTATCATTTCATTTTTGAAGAGGATAAGCCAGCTGAAAAACAGAGAACTTAAAATACAAGGCAATTCAGGTGTTTTCTTTACAAGATGTTTCAAAAGAATTATTACAACTACTCCAACATCCACAAATACTACCTGTCGCTGCTCTTCTCCTAGTCCTGTTTTGTGTTTGCTGCTGGTGAAGAATTTTTCTTCTTCATTTTTCTTTTTAATACCTCCTACTCCTCTCAAAAGAAACAACATACAGGTTGCAAAGTATTTCATAAGAATCAAATTAACTGACAGGAGGGTGTACCTGCTCGCGAAACACCAGGTTGAGGCAGCAGAAAATCTTTTTGTTGGTTCAACAAAGTTCCATATCACACGAAGGGAAGAAAATATATTGAGTAGTAAATGTTTTCTCCTTTTTCTCCTGAAAAACTACACCAAAGTTACTTACATAAAAAAACCAAAACAGACTGACCTTCTGTATGTGACTGTGGTAGGTTACTTCACTCTTCTGAACCTCTTTCTTTCCGTACCTACAGAATACAGCAGTGGGGACAGCTTGTACCAGCTGAGGTTCTGAGCACTACTGAAGTCTTCTGTCATTAATAAACCTCCTGTTTTCCAAGTGGACTATTTATAAACAAATTTTGTGACCTCTGGCAGGGTAGAATTAAACAGAGAATACAGGTTTTTTTCCTCTTTAACTGAAAAGTAAAGGCTACAGAATTATTAATAGAGAGCAGCTATTAAATAAAGGCAACAAATATGAATAGAGAGAAGCAATTAATACTTCCTAATAATTGTCATACCGAATGGGAGAACCACGAGGTTTCTTAGGGTTTCTGTGCAAAAAGGTTCCAGGTAACTATTCATTCACGGGGCTGGGTTCATGTAAATTGGCTGCTGTTGCCAAGCAACTATAGGTGCTAAGGAATGAAATACAGTCTGCAGAAACCTAATAGCCTGGAGAGAAAAAGAACTACAACCTGAGATTTATGGCATATATAAAAGAAAAAGAGTCATTCTCCTCCACACAAAGAACGCAGATACTTTATTATAAATGTCCTTAGCGTGTTTTTCTAAGACATAATTAAGCAATAAAATCCTCACTCCAACCCAAATCAAACAGGTGAATTCTTTTTCTTTTTTTCACTGTTTTGTTCATTAAGCTTTCTAGGAGTAGGACTTGAGAAATCAGCAACCAAGACAAAAGCTAAAATTTAACCTAAACATCTTTCTTTTGCAGGAGAAAAATGTTAGTTATACAGACAGCACTGCCGCTGCCAATCAGCTATCTACTTTACCTTCTTATGTTTTTATACCATGCTCATTAACATTGCATCTGATCATCAGAAATTCTCTTTAAGCTTATTAAGATTTTAAAATATTTTTAGCAAGTTAATTAGAATACATTAACAGAGCTCATCTGTGTTCACCCATCATGCATATTTTATTTCATTCAGGCAAATTGCTTTTAAATGAAATATTAGACCTAGGAAGGGTATGCTGTTGGGTACCGAACAATACAGCTCCTTATTACAAACATCCACTCCCAAACACCCTAATAACTTCAGGCCACTGGAAAGCAGGGGGATATTCTGATGGCAAAGGGGTTTCTTTTTGTGCCTTCTCTTATCACACTCCTCTCCAGCTGGGGTATGGGTACACAGATGTGGTGGATCACCCAAGGACCTGAACCACCCTTAGTTGCCATCACGCTCCCATACGATCAATAAACCTTAAAGCTGCCAAAAGACCACTC
>NW_009737084.1:85636-87835 GCF_000703405.1 Apaloderma vittatum
TTCGGCTAAGGAAAAGGAAAGAATGTCTTTGGCCCCTTGTGCTGCAGTTCAAAGGCTTTTACAAATCATGTCTGGTGGTCTTCTTTCTCCTGCTGACAGTCTCTGAAGGTATCACTTGATCTTAAGGCAGGAGCCCAACTAGAAGCTCTGGCATGGCGTGGCACAGGCTTCTAACAGGCAGAGGTGCACATGGATTTGGAAGAACAGCAGGAACAGCTTGCAAAGAAAGAACCTGAAATACCCTTTGCTTTATCTAGCATTATAAATTTCTCCCTTTCACGTGCACTAAATGTCACCAAATTCAATCACATAAAATTAAATAACAGTTTATGAGGAAAAGGGAGACAGTAAAAACTACCTTAGGGTATTTTCAGCACACCACTTGCAGAATTTTACGCAAGTTAGATGAAGTCCCTCACTGGACATTGAAAAGTTAACTACAATACTACTATAATAAGACATTCCTCAGGTTCCAACTATACATTCACTCAATTCAGTCAAACATGACATCTTTGAAATTGCTCCTTTAGAATCCGTAAGTCCCCAGTCCTTCCTATGTAAGGACAGAGAGAAAATCACACTCATTTTATCAGCGGCTCTCAAGCTAAGTGGTAACCTTCAAAAATCTGCATAAATAAAAGGATGAACAAAGTTTGCCAATCCCATGCTTGAATCAGATTTTGCACTCTTGCTGCATTTCAATTAACCTGCCACAGATTGCAGAGCTGACATATTTGATTCAGATAGTAAAGAAAACACTCTTTAAAAACACAAGAGGTCTGAAGCTTGTGACGAGCGATCATACAATCCATATCAAAACACACATTTAAATCTCAGTCATCACACACTTCACGATCTGCATCATTAACACTGTCTGGTTGGAGGGATTTTGATAATCTCTTTTACAATCTATAACAGTTCTTTATCTCCAAGGCACTGATGCCTTTTAACCAATGATCGTGCTTTAGGCAGGCTTTGCGCCTGTAGCCTTCCCCGAGACATTAATCTCCCCAATTCTAGAGGCCGCTCTTTTATAAACTGCTGTCGTACTCTCCAGGTCTTCTCTCATTGATGAACCCCAAAACTGGACGCATTTCATTTAGCATTTGGCTGACCACATCAGCCACACTGGCACAGGGATATTGTAATCACAGCTGGGCAGTTCTACAGTAAGCTCTTCCAAAGGCCAAGAGAAGAGAACCGTACCGATGGGTGGAGTCCCTTTCTTCTGTATAAAACACTATCAATTGCACTGAATCCAAAACCACCGTGTCATAAACTTTCCCTTCTATTTCACCATTTATTAATCAACTCAAACATCAAAAGCATAAGCTGCAGTCTGCACTTTCTCCTCAAGCTTGACGAAGCAGAAGTTCTGCTTTTTAAAGGAATTCGGTCTTTGACAGCTGGAGTGGAGATTTGCCCCAGAGCTGGAGTCAGGACGACTCCAACAATCCCAGCAACCTATTTGTTGGCATTAAAGAACACAAAGTGCCTTGGCTTATTCTGTATCATTTAAGCAGAAATATGTCCTATTCTAAAGAAAACACACACCTAGAAATCAATATAAATTTCTAGTAGCATCCTAGTTGCAAAGAGTAAGGCTTGAATGAGCAATGAAAGCAAACAGAGAAAAGACACCGAAATACATTTACAATTAAGAGTATTCACTAGCAAAAGTAGGGAGGAAAGTAAAGCATGACTACCAGGCAATGGTAAACCAATGCAATATAGCAAAGTACATTTTGTCATTGGCCTACCCCGGTGTGTGTTCAGGGTTCCTATAGTGGGAACAGCAACTCAGCTATCCAAGCCAGCAGAAGCAGAATTTCAACGTATCTCTGTGATATTGCCGCTAAAGCTGCATCTGTAGTTCAGCTACACTCGCTCACCTGGCTTGGTGAGTGGAGAGCCTGGAGCTCCACCGCCTACAGAAACCTCCCTGTTACCGCAGCCATCCCCAATCCCTCCCATCTGACTCTGCCACCCCTAGAGGGATGTCTCGGCTACCTTGATTAAAAAGCCACAAAACTCCTCCTGTCCATCCTCTCTCTCTTCCCCTTCTCCCAAACCTACAGCACAGAGAACTCAGGACCAGTTCTTTTCTTCCTGCTACTTAAAACCCAACCCTATCTAAGTATGGGGCATCACTGAATAGCCACTAACTCTACTAATCAATTTTATATATTTATTAATAAT
>NW_009737085.1:0-49228 GCF_000703405.1 Apaloderma vittatum
CAGTGATCCAGCCTATCCAGATCTCTCTGGAAAGCCTCACTACCCTCAAGCAGATCGACACTTCCACCAAGCTTGGTGTTGTCTGCAAACTTACTGAGGGTGCACTCCATTCCCTGGTCTAAATCATTAACAAAGATGTTAAACAGAAGTGGCCCCAGTACTGAGCCCCAGGGGTGACACCACTCGTGACCAGCTGCCAAAGGATTTAACTCCGTTGACCACAACTCTTGGACTCGGCCATCTAACCAATTTTTCACTCAGCAAAGGGTATGTCCATCCAAGCCAAGAGCAGTCAATTTTTTTCCCGTTGTTAAGAAAAGGAATGCAGGTTCAAGCAAAAGCTCTTGAAGCAAGGGAATCAAATCAATGGAAGAGATTTAAAAGTCTAGAAAAGGAGGTGAAAAAATGCAGCTACTAGACAGACCACTGTCACACAGAAGGCAGACAGCAACAGAGTATTTAATTTTAGACATCTACAATGAATTTTTTTTTTGAGAGAAAATTTTTAGTGATGTGGAAGAGCTGGAAAGACTTTGCCTAGTTGGTATTTCAGAGGATAGAGGTAAAATCCTATATATGCTTTTTCCATGGAATGGAAATACTCCTGAAGAGTAAGGTTTTCACAGAATAAAATCCTTTCAGAAGGATGAAGAACAAAAATAATAGAACACTCAAAATTCACCTGAAAAGACTACTGAGGGTGTGGGTCAATCCAGTTCTGGTCAGAACTTCATTTTAACCTCCTAACCTTTCAGTGACAGAGTAACTTACAGGGTCAGAAAAATTACTGTTTCTGATAAGCTGAAGGAATAGATTTTTATACATTATAGGAGGAGGAGTATTTTAGAGTTGTTCCCAGGTCTCCAGCTTTTGCAAGTATGTTTTCCTGGGGGGCAGGTTGCTGCTTCCAAAGACACTCAGACAAGTTAGGGAGCTGTCTGGGGCTTTGAAGTGCAACTCAGAAGGCAGCTAATTTAAAAAAAAATAAAAAAATTAAAATATTGGGAATGATTGTTTAGCTGAGATATCTCACTTTGGAAATGCCAGTCTTCAAGATAGTTCACAGTCATATCTTTCCTCTAGTAGCACAGGTTGTTACTATGGAGTGAAAACAGATTAGGAACTCATTAATAAACGAGATAACTCCCTTAGCCATTTTATTAGGCTATAACAATAAGAGGCCACATATTCCATCACCTCCATTGGCAACAAGTTCCAGTGTCTCACCACCCTCATGGTGAAAGTTCTTCCTAACATCCAGTCTAAATCGATCCATCTCTAGCTTCAATCCATTCCCTCTAGTCCTATCACTACCCGACATCCTAAGAAGCCCCTCCCCAGCTTTCTTGTAGCCCCCTTGAGATACTGGAAGGCCACAATAAGGTCTCCTTGGAGCCTTCTTTTCTGCAGACTGAAAACCCCCAACTCTCTCAGTCTGTCTTCACAGGAGAGGTGCTCCAGCCCTCTGATCATCCTCGTGGCCCTTCTCTGGACACGCTCCAGCACATCCATATCTTTCTTGTGCTGTGGGCTCCAGAACTGGACGCAGTACTCCAGGTGAGGTCTCACAAGAGTAGAGTAGAGGGGCAGAATCACCGTCCTCGACCTTCTGGCCCCGCACATCTTGATGCAGCCCAGGATACAACTGGCTCTCTGGGCTGCAAGTGTACACTGACGGCTCTGGAACAGGTTGCCCAGAGAGGTGGTGGAAGCCCCATCCCTGGAAGTTTTTAGACCAGGCTGGATGGGGCTCTGGGCAACCTGGTCTAGTGGGGGATGATCCTGCCCATGGTGGGGGTGTTGGAGCTAGATGATCTTTAAGGTCCCTTCCAACCCTGACAACTCTATGATTCACACAGTAACACTTTCTTTAAAACTTGGCATTAGAAATCAATAAGCATGTCACATTAATGCTATAGTGTAGCAACACTGATCCATGTGGAAATCCCCTCCTTCTGTACCTTTTCCTCATCTTTGCAAAATGAAAAAAAGTGTATTTCATTTTCTCACAGACATAAAATCCCAAGTAGGCTAAAGTAGTACCTCTAAACCAGAAAATCCCTGAATAATCATTAAATGCAACCAAAGATTTATGCAAAAAGCCAAATGGCACAGAAAGGAAAGTGCATATTGAGGGATTATCTGGCATTCAGGATCAAGATTCTCATCATGCCACATGAAATAAATGTTGCTCCATTTGCACTGTCTTAAATTTAAACATGGAAAATTATTACACTGTATATAAATAAGCCCCTATTTAGGCTTCAGAAGTGATTTCCATTATCAGCTGCAGCTTCCTGTTTCAGTCATTTTTATCATGAACCTCACTTAAGTGACCTATCTCGATTTTTAGCACATCATTCTGTGACCTGACTCTGCGGAAGAGACAAGGAAAGCGACCAAACAACTCTTAATGCTGCTTATTTTGGCAGCGATCCTGCACTTAATACAGCAAGTTCTGGTTGTTGGACAAATGTAACTCTATATTGTTGTCCACATACTCAATAGATGTCTTCACATTTTTTTTGTTACCAGAGTAAGAGTTGTCATCAATACTGCTAAAAAGTTGAAGCATGATTGTTTTACTCTGTATCATCCAACTCATGTCATGGTTTAAAATAGAAATTATGAGTCCCATTCGTCACAACTATTGTGCTTGCTTGTTACTGAATACTGATTTATTTTTTTTTTCTCCAGCATTTGTAATTTAAGGGGTTGGGTTTTTTTTCCCCCATGGAGACTCTGCACAGCTGCTGATTATTTTTTGGACACAGCAAGTAAAACAGAAACTGAAAAAACATCCTCATTTAGTGAGGTAACAGTAAACATACAGTGGAAAATCATTAATATTATCTAATATCTAATACCAAATTATTAGAATTAAATGCTCCATACATCTGCATCTTACACAGCTTAATGTTCTGAGCAATTTTAGTCACAATAATACTTGAGACAGAATTTAAACAATCATTCTAATATTTTGCCTTGATATATACAATGAAACTTCATCTCCGTTCTGCATTTGTTCCGTCTTGAAAAACACTACTCTGCTATAGAAAACCAGTGCCACGTAGCTGCTGAAAGCTTTTTTAAATCCTTGGTTTTAAACAGTAAAGAGCATTATCCTTTGTGAGTACTCTGCTGCAAGCCAGCAGAATCTCCTTCTCATTCTGAAGACAATTATACATGTTGCAGCAGTCCAAACTTACTCAATTCCTAGGTTTTGGCAGTGTCGGTCATTCAAGTATCATTAACAGAACTTAAGTAAGAGAGGTCAGGGAGAGTGATAAAAAACACACAGCTTCAACTTTCTCTTGTCCCTACAATTTCTTTTCAGGACTGCTTTTATCCTCAAACTTGTGAGGCTGCAACCACTATTGTCATCTCCATGCTGCCACAAAAATCATTAGGCTAAGTTGTAAATTGTGCATATTTACATATTTTACATAAGGACTTAGAATTCACTACTTGTTTGCAACTGATTGTACAAAATGTACCAAAACAAATTAAGAAAAAAGCAATCTGATAACAGAAAACACCTCCAAGTCCCATGGATTTTATTACAGACAGTCTTGTGGTGTAAAATGTTAGCTATGTCAAAGTTCCAGAATTTCATAAATCTTAAAAGAAAGTAAATAGTTACACCTTGGTTAAGCTTCCCATTTCCAGGAAGTCAGTCTCATGCTGATCCTCATTTTATAAAGCATTTTCGTTTGCATGTCAAACAGAAACACTAACAGGCCAATCCAAACAACAAATCCTGATTTTTTTTCTCCATGATTATTATTATTGTTTTCTTACTGCTTAGTACCAGATTTCTTAAATTGCTTTATAACAGCAGCCCATATGTTAGCAGGAACAGCGCTCCATAGTCCATTTGCCATCCCACTCGCAGCCACCGCTTCTCCCATTGCAACGGCAACAGTCTTAATTACAGCTGTTGTTTGCATGAATACACGGAAGACAGATACTAAGTATCTAATGGGTTTTAACGTCTTCGGGTTTTAATTGATAAAGACCTTACCGCCTAAATTAGTCTCAGAGTATTTTTAGAAGTCTCTTAATACAACTCAGCAGCTGGAACAGAGGATGTGAGCCAAACACGGTGTTTCTAGCCAGCTCACCCTGGGCTAGCACGGTCTGATGGCTATGAGGGGTGTGTCTTTTGACAGCAACACAGTGGTGGCCTCAAATAACCTCTTAATATTTCTCTGGAAATAGGAATTACACAAGATACTGCAAATACTAAGCTTCCTTCAAGCTCAGAGAAAATACAAATATTTAATATAGTTAACATTCATAACAAATATGCCAAATTAAATAGTACCCCTTTCAGAAGACTGCTGTTTAGACTATGGCATTTAGGGTCTAACATTTCAAAATTCCTTGACTATTAAGCTTTTATGAAACAGAAAAAGTTAACAGGTTCCTTAATTCCTAGACTGTTGTTATTCTTTCTTTATTCTTTTACGCTTTCAAAGCCAACTATTTAAAAATTGACATGAATATGTAGAAAACCACAGGAAAAGCACTTGACCAAGTAAAACTTGAGTGCTCAGAAAATGTGTTGCTGTATCACTTATCCCTTGAGTAGAGCATATGTATTACTGTTGCTTACGCAATATTGTCTCCAGTACAATGTGCAAATGTTAAATTAAAAAAATCTGATTATCAAAAGGCATATTCCTGTAAATATTTGAGAGACTTCTGCTCTATGTGTGGGAGGGGAAAAAAAAAACAACACAAAACATCAAACACATAAAACATACACTTTCTTCTACCCACTGTCTCTTGCCATATGAACCCTAGCCTGTAAATCATAATCGTAAACACTCACATTTCTCATGTAAAAGTGACAGCACTACACATACTTGTTTTAAGTGTTTCCCTGAACTAACACAGGCATAATTGAAAATAGTACCCCTAGTAAGGGACAAAATAGAAGGATTTGCTTGCCCAGTGCTCTTTAAGCCAAACAACCCACTGGTCTTTGGATGCTAGAGTGCTCAAATAACGCAGTGTATTCTGGAACAGGTAAGATTTCCCATGAATGACCTTGGGCCACTCCCAAGGGCTGGTAACCAATGTTAGTCACATAAACTTTAAATTGTCTGTTCACAACTTAAACATCCACAGACTATCATCATTTTATAGGAATTTATCTGTTTGAAGCTCTTCTAGAAATGATTATAAAACAGTATTTCAGAATGTGGATTCATAGCATGAATATTGTTTCAGGAGAGTTGTAATATTACACTTCTACTGTGAAATTCAGTGCCTTTCAGTTATAAGTTATTCCCTAAGAATATGACTTGCAAAAAAAAAAATTCATCATAACATTACTTACTAATACCGGTATGAATACATCTAAGTGGAGAATTCATTCAAATGCTATGTAAAAATTAATCTGCAAAAGTGTCATTTAGAAGCACCTTCACAGATGTGAAAATCTACATTTGTGGTTTATAAATTAATCTTGCACTTGCCGAGTTCTGAAAGTACATTTTTTATATCCTTGAAGAGGAAGAAAAGTCCAATATTCTAAAGATATTCAGTTTTTAATAAAAATCAGTATAAAGAGATCAGCAGAATCTTATAGAAACTTCATACTCATTTTCAACTGCAGAACTGACATTAATTTTAGAACTAACAAATATCTAAAGTGGCAGAAGACAGAACAGAAACAGAAGACTGTCATGCAATCTACAAGACAAAGTGTAAGAGAAACAAAATCTTGTTTTAATATTTTTTCATGGTAGACAAAAGGAAGAAATGTAGCTCTAGATTGTGAATATACTAGAAAACTGTCTTTGTGGTATCCTAAGAACTCTTTTCATGTTGATGAATGTCTAAGAAATCCATGAATACACAAGGGACACTTCAGAGAGCAGTAAATGACCTAACTCAAATTTTGAGAACAGAAGACATCTTCATGTGCTAAAATGACTTCATTTGTTTTCATAAAACATGGGAGGAACATCTGGCAGGACAGGAAAGGATTCAGGAGCTTTTTAAGGCATTAGAGCAAGAGTTAGCAGTAAGGATTTGGGGCTGGATTTTTTTTATGGACTGCCTGTTTGGCTTTGGCAAAGGGGTAACATCACATTTCAGGGGTTTACAGAAAACGAGCTAGAACCTTAGAGTTCAAAAAATGAATGGAAGGGATTTGCAAGGTTCCTACAAATCTTGAGAAAGCACAGTAGATTAAAGATTAAAACAAAAAACCCTGCAAAACAAGCATCAGTATTATACCAACTGTAACAACTCTATCCAGTTGGAGAAAAACACCAGAAAGACTCAGAGTCACTAAACCAAATAATTCTATTCCCATTTCTGTGCCTGAGTGACTGAACTGATCCAATCTATTTGTAGAAATTTGTGATGCCTCAGAGGTTATTTATTGGATTTGCACTAAAACAAATGATCTTGATAAAATGAGATGAACATCTCTGGGAAATAATGTACCCGGTTAACTCCATGGAGGATACTTTCAGTACTAACAAAAATCCTGAAAAGTCAAACACAGCTGCCCTTGCTCTCATTCCACGTGATGTACTGAACAAGGAGTAGTGCTAACTACTGGTTGAGTAACGTTGATAACCAGTCTGTACCTTGTCTCCCAGGACCCAGCACAGAGCCCCGCTGTGTCACGGCAGCATCTTCTACACCACCTGTCAGAGAGCTGCCCACAGGGGGTTTCCCCTAAAAGAGCACCCCTAACCCCCAGGCTCAGCAAAAATTCATGTGTGAGCATGAAAACACTAATATGCTAGACTACTGTGGCTACATCAACAAATATATTTTCTTCCAAGTATGGAATCGAATGTTATTAGTTCCAGCAGAGGAGTGTGAAAATAACTTTTCCTCCTAATGATTACATAGTTTTCCATTTGGTAAATGGATTTTTCCTGTTCTCCATGTTTCAAAAATAGAATTAAAACTGAAGTCACTGGCTTTGTTCCAATTTGTTCTTTTATTTAACTCCCAAAACAAAAATTGAGTGAGTGAAAGGAGAAATTATTAAAACATGATAATATGACCTATGAACTAATATACCTGCTATTTTTTCCATGTTAGTTTCCAGTTTCTGTGCCAAACAGTATCTAGATTAAAAGTCCAATCATATATTCAATAAAAATTTTCATTGAATACCCAGTAGTTCATTGTTAAACAATACAACATTCAGTAATACAATAAAACCATTTCACTCTGCAGTTTTATTAACAGAGAAATCTGTAAGAGTTCTAGTTACTGAATTCAGAACCCTGCTATTATCATCAACTTTCTCATATGCAACTTATTATATTTTAGTAAGAACCACTTTAAAAACAGTGTGTTGCCTTCACTATTCCTACTGATTTTTATGCGATACTCCCAGTTTGAAGCTGACCTTTCTTACTTGGCTTCAAGCTTTTATATTTTTAAAAACTTGTTAACACTACCACTCAATTTTCATAAACCAATATCACAAATGCAAATGTAAATGCTATTATAAGAGGTTAAAACATACCAAGTTGGAGAGAACAGTTGTCTGACAGCGCTACTGGAATTTTTACCACGCAATAAAATTCTGTAAGACCACTTATTTGATAACATACTTCATATTACCAAATAATGTTAAATTAAAATAATTGAAGCCCTACTGCACAGCAAGATACAGATATCTGTAGTTTAAAATAACTAGCAAAGTAATGAAGATAACTGGATTCTTAAAGAAAGACATAATGACAGAATGAGTTAACTTATCAGACAAACTTTACAGTGGGAGATAAAAACAATTACTTTAAGACTTCTAAATCCCGAGGTTAATACAAGATTGATAAACTGACTTTGTCTTTAATTTCGTAGCTATGTCACACTTTGACATCAGAAAGTAAACGCTTCTTCCATTCACAATTGAAGCAATTATTTCCATATTACTAGTATAAGACAAAATCAGTCATACTAAATTTATTAAAATGGCTCTTTGACAAATGAAGGCATAACTAAGTACAAGAATTATCATTTAGCTACATCTTTTTTTTCCTGCAAGAATTATATCTTAGCTTAAAGCTATACAATTATTTTTCAACTAGAAGAATATATAGAAACATTTATGAAAAATCAAACTGCATGGGTCCACTGTACAAGTTTGCAATGAGAAAGACAGATCATAAATGAAGAGTGACTTGGACTTCTTGACGAACTGAATCCACGACAGTCCAAAACAGCAGTTAAAATCGAACTCCGGTGGATCTTAAGAAGTTCATCTGTTTAGAACATCTGTGTGTACGTGCATGTACGTAGCTATAAAGAATGCAGGGCACATTATGGGAAGTCAGACAGTGCCCTATACTCCCCAAAATGACTTTGGGCCTGTATGGTATACAACCTCAAAATCAACGGTTTAGTCCAACAGCAGCCATGAAGCTAGTGCATGACTTCTGACTTGACTGGCAACTAAAAGGCAATTGTGGGCCACCTTGTCAGACTGTGGGTACATCTGGCCACCTAATCAGAGAACCATCAAGCACATGAATCAGACAGAGCCTGCTTGGTGTCTTATCAAGCTGGCATCGTGGGAGGGAGCTAGGGAAAAACCCAGGGTACACTGGGGATACAGTTGGATAGAAGCAATAGAAATTGTTAATGACCCACTTACTGACAGGACATGGAATGAGCAGAATGGTGAATAACCAGGTAAAAATCCTGTGCAGTACTACAGCCCCAAAATAGTAAGCTATTTTAACAGTGAGATGGTGTACAAGAATAGTAAGTACTTTATCTGGTAAACAAACCTAACGGGCCATTGGCAGAACAGTTCATCTTTGAGACATACTCTTCTCAACAGAATGCTGACAGACTGGAACAGGTTCAGAAAGCTTTCGTGCAAATTCTTCACGGGTAGTCATTTTTCATGAGTAAAACGAGACACCTGAGGAACTCAGTGTATATAACTTAACAGAAACAAATGTTATTCAATCATCAGTAAAATACTGACACGAGAAAGAGTTTAGTCACTGTGTGACTTTCCTTAGTCCTGCTGGCAAAAGACAAAGCAAACAGAAAGAAACTGATAACAGGAATTCAAACTGGACATAGTATACCATTATGGAATAATACATAATTATCTTTTGAGCTTTTTTTTAAACAAAACTCTGAAAAGGCATTGTTTATTTCAGTCAGAAAATAGGTACAGTTACTGAGCCATCCGAGATTATCACTAGTTGTATTAATTTACATATTAGCTACATGATTCCTTCCTAAGGTTCACCAAAGAGGGAGACTGCATTCCACACTCTAGAAAAAAAAACAAGTTGCAAGCTGACTGTGTGCCATCTTGAGAAAACAGAAAGCAGGGACATGGACAGAAGTAGGTAGTTCGAAAGAAGGATAAGAGTTTGATGTAACAGTCACAAAAGGGAATTACCAATTGAAAATACACCCTTTAAGGCTTTCTTAACTCCAGTCCAGAATGTTGCATTTGAAACAAACTCCATTCTTAGATATGAAGTGAAGAGAAACAACTGTCATCACTCTACAGACCACAGAAGAGCAAAGTCTGGCCTTGGAGGCAGTAAAAAAGAGCCAGTATCTGGAAAAGAGACCACGAGTAAAGAAAATTACTCCTAGATGAGTTTATCAGAAGAAGCAGCCAGCAAAAGTTAAGTATTTCTTGATCAAAGCAAATGGTAACAATATCGCACTCTAAAAGAGCAAATCCTCTCAGTTTCAAGAAAGCTGGAGATAAAACATGTACCTAGCATGGGCAATTGGAATAACAGACTGCACTAATAATCTCCATCTCTGAAGATAATGTGGAATTTCTTTCATTTCTTTCAGAGGATAAATTTGACCAAATCAAGATTATTTTTTTTTTAATATTAAGCTCAAATATTAAGCTTTCAGAAAATCTGCTCTTTACCACCTGTAGCATTTAAGCAAAACTCTTGTTATAAAACATTCTATGATGTCCAATAAATGTGCAGAATAAATCCTAGCAGTCAAAGAAGACAGTTTCATAGGATGACTTAAGCAGCACAGATCAACTGACAGAACATTTTCATTCTCAACGCTCAGGGAGAGGTCAGGATAAAGACATCAGCGAGACAGCCTAAGTTTCACAGACCTGACTTCTGCTGGCTGTCCTTGGTGCCTGCCATTTGGCAGAAGAACTTAGCTTTGCCCCAAAATCTGTTACGGTATTTGAGGCAATCAGCTAGTCAGTGAAGTGACAATGAAAGCTGTCATCCCATCATGTGGCCATTCCACTTCTGGACAGTTTTCGTACCAGCTGCAGTGACTTTTGCATGTTAAGAACAACATACTTCCCATCACTTTCTAATTTAGACCTGCAAAGTACCCCCCAAAAAACTGTACAAACTCTGAATTGAAAGGAGATAGCAAATTCTTAGCACCTGTTTTCAGTTGATCCAGATGTCTTTGCAGAAATATGCGTTGTTTTTCCAAATGGCACGGGAAATGACAGCAAAGATTCACATCAATGTCATGATCCTTGAGTTTAGGGTAATCACAGAAAAGACACACATAACATGATTTGACTTGTGGTAAAACTATCTGAAAAGCAAAAACCTCTTGGCTCCACATGATGGACAGATAAATGAACAGTTTTGATCTGCTCACTTGTGTTTTTTCTGTCAGCCTATTTGATCTAGAAAAGTCATTTTGGCAAATGAAGCAAAAGCAGCTTTCAGGAATGGCATCTTTGCTATTTTTCCACCAGGTTAGAACTTAATTTCTGAAGTATTTCTGTATTATCATAATCAACGAGGTATAATTTAACACAGAGCACTGTATAAACGGTATTAATAACGCACTGCTAAAGAAGGTATTTTCCAAAAATGCAACTCTCAGAAGCACCCTCATCTTCAGCACAGAAGTACTACAACAAAGCAAAAATCCCATGTCAGCACTCAGCAAGAAAAAGAGAAAGTACTTCACTGGGTCCTCTGTCTGATTTGTTTCAAAGATAAGATAACTTGGGTTTGGGAAGAAAGAAAAGGCAAAAAGACAAAAACCTTAAAAGAAATTGTGTCACAGTATAAGAGACACAAGACAAAATGTTGACCAAGTTTTAAAAGATAACAAATACTTAGTGATAAGTAGCCATCCAAGATAAACGATTTATTTTCTACAAGTAAGTATTAGCTAGAGTACACTAGTGCACACATATAGCATACAGCTATGTACACATCTTTTCCAACACTGGCACCTAACACTCTTCGCTTCTTTAACAGTCAACAGCACACTTATCAACTGTAGGTACACCATGCTATTTATTATTACCAATATGACTGTCTTCAGAGTAATGTAAAGGCAGTTTGCTTTCCTAGGAAAAAGATTTTTATTTTTTTTCCTTCTTAGCACCTGGAATTTCTTCCCCACTATGGAAGCAGTTTAAAAGTAGTCTTTCAGTTGGTTTGAAAAATAATGATTTATTTTTTTCTAAACTTACATAAGGAAGATTAGAAGGATATATAACAAGATTTTACCTGTAATAAAATGTCTCAAAAAGCGAAACTCTTTTGGAAATGTAGAGTAAAAGATTTTTCAGAAATAGCAAGGAGGTAGTTTAATGGTGGATTTCAGACTATGGTTCTAATCTGTCAGCAGATTATCCTATCAGATACTTAACAGAAACATATCTTGCAACCAGTTAAATGGCAACAGCTTTTGGCATTTCACATAGTGACTTTTGTTCTGTTTCTATTACCTCTGTCCTCTCCTTTTAATTAAAGCAGAAAGGGTCAGATTGCATCTAAGAAGTCAACGCCTGCAGGTAAAACTTGAAAGCTAAATTTAGGTACACGTTACACAAATACAACTGGAAAAAACCTAGTCTACACTAAAATGTACTTTAAGGTATTAGAATTTTTTTTTTAATCTTCTAGATCCTGACATTTCTTATGCACCTTTTTCCGTTTTTCCACTTACCAGACAGTATACAGGCATCAAAAATAGGATCTTTACTTTTTCCCTGTGAAAGTCTTCTCCACAGCACGTACGTCTAGAATAAAATTATTTTTCTCCTGCATACTTGCATATTTCTATATAAGATTTCAATAAAACTAGCTCTTAGTATGAAGCATGAATGAAGAAGAGTGTGTGACATTTACAGCTAAGTGGCAGGATACAGACTACCAGGAAAAGATAACTAAAGTCAATGGTGAGCTCTTGCAAAATGTAAGCCAGTTTGGCAGAACTTGATACTGTACTGTAGTCGGGAAACTAGATAACAAAAGGTTGGCAATGTGCATTCTGCTCTCTAATAGAAAAGATGATATCGGATAAGTCTACAGCCAAATAGTCACATCACATCTTTCCTCAGAATAACATGCACAGGAATACCTGGCAGTACTAAAATTTAATGGTATTTTGTTTGGAAGAAAAACTAATCTGAACTGTATGGTAAAATGACCTTTCATTTAGATAAAACTTAATTTAAAAACTACTTGTTCTGAAAAGGAGATAGCATAATACATTAAGATAATTTTCTGTAAAACTGATAAGTATCTAGCCATTGTTAGACATTTCATCCCTATAAAATCTAAGACTATCCAACTAGTAAAACTCATATGCTTTTCTCTGTAAAGACTGCCAATAGACTTTAATTAATGAATTCAAGAAAGAGATACAACACTAAGACTGTTTTGCCACTACAGAAATGTTCAGTTTTCTTTTTACCTAAACTTCATCCGTAGTGTACATTTGAAACAACCCCTTTGGAGGAGCTGAAGCTCTTCACTCTCTCCCATGATGTGTCACACAAGTAAATACCTTAAAGAAATGTAAGCGAACCCACAAAATAAGGCATTGCACTGTGCTTCTTATTTTGGGCCTTGTATTATTATGTACTGTGATTAGGAAACTTAAAATTCTACATTAGTTACACATGAACGAGGAGTAAAAGAACTTATATTCAGAGATAAGAGATATACAGCCACTTTAAATCTTTACTGCTCTAGGACTATTTCTAAAGACAAAATGATTTCCTACGTCACTGAGGATTGCAGCATGATATGCTTCCACTATCTATTGTTACAAAAACAGGTAAAAGCTATTTCAAAGTAATTTCCTATCTTTTGTTTTAAAAAGTGAAAAGTCGGTTTCTGCTGTGGACAGCTGAGATTACAGCACAGATGAGATTGCAGGGCATAAATAGGCAATAGAGGAAAACTTTTACCCCAGAGAGGGAAATGGCCCCTGAAGCGAAGTGCCAACTCCAGCGGCAGCCAGGAGAGCCCTGGCCCAATTAATCTATCTCTTTTCTCCCACCCTTGGAGGTGGGATCCATGCCACATATTTGTACCCCCAAAGGAGGGAGAAAGGCTGCTGAGACTATGGTTTTATGGAGTAAGCCTGGCCAGGCCGTCTGCCTCTCCAAGTTTCCCAGGAATTGTGAGAACTTTTTCTCCCAAGAGGTATTCTGAGAGGCTGCGGGGATGTAATTAAAGATAGGAGGTAGGACTTCACTGATTTGCTTCCCTCCAACTCACATTGCTCTATTTGCTCTGTTGGCTCCCAGCATAACAAAGACTAATGCTTTGGTGGCAGCCTGGGGCCTCGCCCCTGGAACAGCCATATTCAGGCATTGATTTGGCAGCCTGACACCATTTTCCTGAGAAAAATAAGCAAGCGAAGGGAAATGGTCTGTCTGAACTGTTTAAACTCAACTAAATATGAATAAAATCGGACAAGATTAAGAAAAGGTGTTTTTCTAGCTCTAGGGCCTCTTCTTATCCACATTTCCCTCCCCAGAAAATCAAAGGAATCCTAAAATACCGAACACAATATGCAGTCTACATACAGGTGTAGTAATCCATTCAAATTATAAAATTATAGGTTGTGCACTTGCAGGAGTTTGCATTTGAGGACTGTGATCCTCATTCGTTAAGTTTACAATGAGGCACAGAGGGCAAAATGGACAAATGACATAACACAAGATTAGGGCACCTGACGGTGCAAGGGACACCTCTTCAGCAGCAAAGCTGCTGTGTGTCTGTGAAGCTCAGCCCAATACCCGGCAGACACGTGCTAACACCATAAACAAATGACAGCTTTATTGGCAGGTTCATCAGAGCCTTCATCGCAACATGACTGCAACAGTCTACAATTGCCACATAAAACACTTCATGCTCTGCATCACTTCCTAACACCTATACTAATTTAAAAAAAAAAAAATCAAAGCTAAAGTCATAAATTTTTTTATCCATGTATTTTGTGTACTCAGCCTGGAAATACAGTGTAAATAACATTTTATCAGTGAGAAATTGCGTGCAAAAATGCTGAGGAAATTAAGTGGGTTCATTCATACTTATTTGATTATATGTATTTGATAGTAGGTAAACCTTTGTGAGCAAACTTACAAATATCTGCCATTTACTTAAAGTACAAACAACAACATAAGTGTAAACTCCCATCCCTGGGTTGCTTTCCCACAAATGCTGACTATAAAGTACAGCTGGTGAGTTACACAATGCTTGTAGATTCACTACAGAGTTTACAGTTTTGTCTTTGTTGCCCAAAGTGATTCCTGTGTTCCAAGTAAGCGGTGGATGGATGAACAGGCAGACAGACATACATGTGGCTATGTATGCCCAAAGAAGGCTGAAAACAATAACAAGCAAAGCCAGATTAAGACTACACTTGGCATGTAATCTTTCTTCAGCTTCCATTATATCCTAACATTTGTTTTGCATAAACTTTTCGTTTTTCTATACAATTTTAATTTTATGCCTCAGTTCTGTGCTTCCGTCTGCTCTTTATTCAGGACCTCTGGATGTGAACAGTAAGTTTCTTGACTGATTTGAAAATACATAAATACTCACATATTTGATTATTCATAAAAATAAACATCCCTCTTGAATTCAAAAACAAATTTTAAATAAGGAAAATAGTAGTTACTAACTGCTATGCAAAAACAGCAGTAAGTGTGGATCAAAAACTAACTTCCAGGAAGTACACAATGACAATAGAGAAAAGCAAATGTTACCAGAAAAAGAAAGAAAAAAAAAAAAGGATATCAAAGTTATCTAAAGTTTTTGCAGGTACATTGAAGCCATTTTTGAAAACTTATCATTACTGCCTGTACACACAAAATCTGTGCACTCACCAACCAAAAAAGAATACTAAAAAGTTTTACCTCTTACTTACGTTCTACGGCTTAGTAAGACAGCTTCTGGAACCACCAAACTGATTTATGTAATCTGTCACTTCCACTGCACTGAACAAAAACAGGGCTACCACAGAGTCCCACGTCACCAACCACATCCCCAAACACCTCACAGAGTACAGAAGGCTATCAACTGTTTCAAAGAGCTCTTTCCTTTCCATCTCCTTTTCAAAATGAGGAGGAGGTATCATTACTTTTTACAAAAGTCTTAAGTTTTAGCCTCTTTAGCATAAAATGTTGACTATTCTTATGAAAGAGAGTTTTTTGTTTTCAGCCAGCCTTTCTTTGGAAGGAAGAAGAAGAGTTTAGCTCCTGCCATAGCATGTTTACTTTTCATAAAAGGATAAAGTTAGTGTCAGGTCCCACAAGAAACAGAAATTGACAAATAAATTCGTAATGCTTTCTTTTTTAATAGCATCACTTGTTTCTAAAAAGGCATATATTTATGAATGGGAATGTGACTACAGAGCACATGAGCCAGACCATCCCTCCACTGAGTTAAAAACGTCTTTTAAAGTCTTTAGGTCTAAGGCTAGAGGTCTGCTGAGTTACTGAAAGCGGAATACAGAAAGAAAAGGAGACACCTTCAGGGATGCCTCCATAGCTCTGTTCAAAGATCTCCTCTCCACTTTTGTGGATTCCAGTAATCAAAGAAACTTCAAAGTAGACATCTAGTTAGGCAATAGTTTCTCTCAGCCATCGGTAAAGGACCTGAGTCTCAAAATGGACATTTTACAGACCAGGAAATTTATGGGAAGGCTGCCTCAATATCATTTTTATTTCTTGCAACCCATTCTTCACTGTGAAAATACCAAGACCTACCAAGCACATAAAATCGGAGAAATCTAAAAAAACCAACAACAGAAAAAAGGGTCACCAAACTTGCAGTGGTGAAGAAATGCCCAGTACACAGAACTTGTGCTTCCTGCAGCCTGACCTTTACAAGCAAGACTCAGAAAAACTCTGCGTAGCATTAAACCAAACAGCAGCTATGTGATCTCACACGGTAAACAGGCATTTGCACAGATACTTTTAATGACATTGAAGAGCTGACTACTTACTTGAGAAGTCTAGCAGTATCCCAAGCATTCCTCATTTCATCCTAGGCATCTGTACTCAACCCTTCCAGCAGGAAGAAACGGAAAACCAGGCATCTCAGGACAAGGCCACACACCCATCTCCAAAATAGGCAGATCTGGTCACCAACTGATAATGCCACTTCTCTCTTTCAACTCATTACAGCTGGACAAGACATGACCGATATAAACTGAACACCTGTCTTTTAGAAGGCTCGCCTTAAGGGAGATAAATGTTATCTCAAGTGTTTCTAATGCTTTAGCACATTTTCCCAGTATTTTTCAGATGCAACACAGAAAACAGATGCATAACTTTGTGCCTTCTTCGTTGCAACATAATTACATTCTTCAGTGAGGATGCAATAGACAAATAACTGATTGTTCCATGCACCAGGCAAGTTCTCTGTGTGTGTAATTAAAGAAATACAAGACTATACAAACATACATGAGCAGGTGATTTAAAACAGAAATTCTGTTAAAGAATTCTGCACATTTTAAGATGCAATAGTTACCACCTCGGTTTCCTCTATTTAGACAGCGTTTCTACAACTTGAAATGTTAACCTAAGGGTGAACTCAAACTGAGGAGACAAACCAATAGTTTTATATGCTTTTCTCTTTTTCTTTTCTTTTTTTTTTTGCATAGTAAGTATGTGTCTTAATAATTACTGTTACTACTCAGCAACCTAAATATCTAAAGGTGCTTGCCAAAATTGTGTCTTAATCTGTCAAAAAATGTACAGTACCCTGAAATAATTTTTGTGGGTAATTAGTAATTTTGGCAACAAAATGCCACATTGGACATGGGACAGAATCATCCTTGTACATTCTTAGACTAATTACCTAAGGAATAAAGACCAAACAATTACAAACCTGAAAAAACATTCAGTCTAAAAAAAGCATAGTTAATTTCAGAACTCACTCAAATTGAGAATCAAGATATGGGCTTAAAACAAAAACTATACTAAATTTTGCTTAAAAGTAATTACAGAAAACAGAATAAAAGCAATCAAATTAAGCCATACGTAAAGCTCTGTACATTAGACAAGTTTGTCCTAAGGTGCTGTCAAAGTTTTATCAGTAACCCCAGTAGGTTCAGAGATACATAAAAAACCAGAGTCCTTACAGACTTTCTCGTTTTACACTGATAAATAAAAAGGTGGTCCCCAAACAAATTTGAGTGCAGGGCATGTCATTATCCCTACTCTCTAACTGTCAGTTCATTCCCTCGCTTTGCTTCAAATTGTTCCAGCTTGTTGTTTCCAAGACAAAATTTAAGCATGGTTTTAAGTGTGAGTCACCTCAGAGACCATTTTCCAACAAATCTGGAAGCATTCAGATCTCACCAGCTCAGCTCCTGGGAGGCTCACCTGCCCTCTCCTGACACACCACAGGGCACGTAACCACATATACATATACCTATACACATACACACAGAGGTATATCCTTGATCTCATGCTATAAAAGCATCACTTCAGCGGATGGCAAGCACAGCCTTTACACTGCCACAAACAAAAGCAACCATCAACTTGTCCTAAAAGCACGATGTTGGGGTTCACTACAAAGTGGGAAGATGATGATTACTACACAATCTTCAGCTGTTAAAGTTTTTGAAAGGGGGTCTGAATGGCAGCATTATCTCAAAGTTTAAGCAGGGCTTAAAATTCAAGAGTATTTCTGAGATGTCTTAAAAGCGTCATCTGACATCTCTGAGTACTGGTTTATATTTCTGAAAAACAGGCTCACAGCCTAATTAACATTTAGAAAATGTTTTAAAGTCCTTGGATGAAAAGCAAGATCTCATGTAAATTATGACATCACACAAAGTCTTAATTGGCAAAACTTCAATGACTTCAATTTGGAGAATAACTTAGCCTACTCACTTAATTACTGTTTTGCCTAAATAGAAGGAAGAATCATTCACTCTCCCACTAATGAAAAACAAATTTTCAAATGACACACTCTTGTAGAGGTAAGAACCATTTAGTTTACCTGCAAACTACACCCAGAACTTCAAAGCAGAGCATTAAACCCTGGCATATCATTTTTTTGGCTCTAAAAGGGTATTCTGAAATTAAGTGTAAAGGCCAGAAGCCAAAATGCTTAATTGTCTCACAACTTATTAATCCATTTTATTTTATTAAGAACAATGATGATATTGCTGCATTTTTTGAGTGTGTCAAGTAGGAAAAAACTAGTGCTCGACAAATAAAAGCCAGGTTCATTAAAACTACATTTTCTACTACAAGGAGGCAAATGAAGCCCCTTTACACGTTGCTTGAAGGCAATAGACTTGGAAACATTTACTTAATCAGCACTCTTAAACAAACTTACTTAACAGTACTTCTCTATTACCATCCACTGTGACAATCCCTAACTCAACAACATTGTAAATCCCTGAAAAGAAACAGTCAAGTTGAAAAGCAAATAGACTAATGCATAACTGACAAAAGGACTAGCATTTAAAGAATGAGGTAACACCAAAATCAGGAAAGCTAGGTATAATCTCTAGTGCCTTACAACCACAAAGCTCCCTTCCTGCTCCAGGAATTAAAATATATTAGAAAACAAAAATAAAGCCCCCAAACAAACAAACAAACAAAACCCCAAACAACAACAAAATAAAACAAACCCAAATAAACCAGGAAACTGCCACCCCAAGGAATTTACAAAATGAGATGCACCTAGATTGTAGCTAGTCGGAACTGTGAAAGCACAAGACGTGGTCATGAAGCTCAGCATAAAAAGGAGCCGTTGCGTGTGGGTCTCCCCAATATTAAGCAAAACTGCCACCAAGTGCCCTTTCTGCGCAGAAGGGCAGGCATTCAGGGGCAGGCTACAAAAACACCCATGCCAATCAGGTACGCTGGCAGGGTGATGGCCCAGGCTCTCCCTGATTTATTTCCCCGTTTTGATAGGAGTGATTAAGTCCCATTAGCGTCAATGGGAGGAAGGCATGCATGGCGAGAGAGAGAGAGAGCAAGGGGTGAAGGCGCTTCCTCGGAGACAACTCCGGGCTGTGCAGCAATTAAGGCGCGATGTGGTGATGGAGGCGGCAGCTGCAGGAGAGAAAAGAGCTTGGGGGGAAAAACTTATACACATATGGGAGAGAAATGGCAGTTTCGAGCACCAGGAAAGCTCGGTGTGTCTTTGGGCTTTAATTAAAGGGGGACAGAAAGAGGCAGAGGGGGAAAGATGGGCTCTAACGCAGTGTCATAAGGAGTAAACAAAAGGTATTGGAAATCAGGAAACTGTTGCATAGCGGACAACAAGCTCTGCAAGTTTCCATCATTTCAGACTCAGTGTTGGTAAGGGTCAAGAGGAAAATTCTTACTTTCAGGAATGTCTGCTGTAATCTGTTCCTTGAAAAATGACAGCTATGGAATGAACCAAGTAACTGCTGCGAAAAATCATCTGTTCTGCAAAAGGCAACTGGCAACTTTTCTGCCAGCTAGTATTTAAGAGACTATTTTATGTGAAGAAAAACAAAACATAGTTTAGAGAATATGTTCACCCAAATTCACCAGAAGACAAAATAAATTTATTTTCTTGACTGGAAATTATTAACACTTTCTTCTCTTAGATGTGCAAAACCACCAGCATCATGGCTGATTGGCAATTTCTAAATCTGAAAAAATATTCTTAGAAATCACGTGTGCAGACAATCAGCGCCAAAATCCATCATGTGGATCCAAGAGAGAAAAAAAACTCATCTGCTAGCTAGTTCATCAATAATCCTTTCAAGTTTATCCCTCAGTGAATACCTAATCAGAGTAGCATACAGGAAGACACCGAAAGGCCAAAATTCTTCTGAGATAGATCCTCAGTGCATACAATATTAGGACACTTTTGTTGCTTCAAATTTTAATTTAGTAGTTACCTTCCAATCCATTTAAGAATAGCAATTTTGTCTACTTTGTTCTAAGTATGCAACCTATATTTTATACATCAGTCACTGTGTAAACACAACTACCTGGGGAGTTCAGCGCACAAAACACCTGACATTGTAAATCACTGCTTAGTCTCAGGTTAAAAAAAAAAATTAAAAAAAATATGCAAGTGATCTTTATATACACCTACAAAGCATAAATTATACACCTACAAAGTAAAAATTAAAAATTTCATCACATTAATATTTATTTTTCAGTTCCACTAACTGCAGAAGTTCATTCCACAAGCTGTTAATCGAAGGTTCTGAAACAAAGATAACTTTAATCTTGATCTCAGAAGCACAATGCAGAGAGAGATGTGTAATCTCTATTTGAACCAGACACTGCATCTAACTAATGTACTGAGATAAATTCGGAACCTGCAAATATTTAGTTATAAGAACCTCCAACTGAACTGGCCAAGGATGTCAACAGAAGCTCTATTTATTGACTTATGCTAAGTGCCCACAAGACAAAAATCTGCTTATCTTTATTGACAACACTCTTAGAAAGTCGGAGGAACTGAACCATGCCTACCACTTCTATTCACCAGCCCTCACCAGGCCCACCTGAGCTGCTGAGGTGATTTGACAACAGCTGCAGAACAAGTGGGAAAGTAGTTCAAGTAGCCAGTGTAAGCTATTATCTTCCTATTTTAGCAAACATGCAAAAAATAACTCCACTTAAAGTGGCTAGCAGCAGAAATTTATGAAACAGCTTATCTCACCAGGCCCTTATTCACAGCAAAAAGACTTCTTTATCAGCTAAACTGGAACAAATTATGTTTGACATACAAGGGTCTTCACTGCAAAAAAAATCAGTGGCTTACTGAGAGCTCCTATGTAATTTCAAGAATTAGGCTTGTTTCTAATACCTTCAGAATAAGAGATTTAACTTAATGAACATGATTATAATTTTTATAATGCAGATGCTTTCATAATTAAAAAAGCACATCTGCTTTTTGCACTCTCTCTTTGAATTTGTATAATAAATTCCACCTCATCATCATTTCACCCACTCTACCTTATTCTGATTTCCTCTTATCTGAAAAACAGAAAAATGGCTAATAGAAATCAGATGCCTAGATAGAAGCTCAGATCAGTATTTAGTAAGCACGCTTTCAGAATATCCCCATTTTGAGAAGCACTCATTCTAAAGCAGTCTTTAAGTCCGTCTAAAGCCAAACTAATTTAAATTTCAGTAGAATTACTATCTGTGTTAGCCTGTTCCCCGCTCTGCCAAATCAGGTCACCTCAACGGTAGCATTCAGTAAGTTTTTCCTTTGGCTCATCCTCGAAAAAGCTCTTTTGTGCTAAGTGCTAGGTAGGTGTACTTTCAAATATTTTAAAGCTCACCCAAGTGCTGTATGTCATGAATTACACCAATGGATGTTCAATAAGCATTTTGTTGTTCCTTTGTTCCCAAATTGAAAAAATTCATAATACTAAGTGCTTGTAGTAAATTAGATATAAAGAAATGCAATTACTCATAGATACGCGGTAAGAGTTACTTCTTAATTCAATTGGGTAGGCAAAAATGAACTTATTTTTCCACAAATGCTACTTTAGAAAAGTCCTCCCAATCAGAAAATATTCTATGTATGATGTTACTGTGATTTCACTACATTGTCCTAGTGTTATGCATTAGTGCGAAGTAATGAATTGCCAAATCAAACAAGCTAGAATTAAATTTGATTACATAGTTCTTCACTTCTCAGCTGAAGCTATTAGGCGGTAACCAGTTTACTGGTTTTCAACATTCCTATTAGTTTTTAAGAGGCTTTATCTTCCCATCATCCTACACAGAACCCCTTAGAACATAAATTCAGAAAGACTGATTCAGCATCTTGCACCACTGAGAGGAGATGGGTGAGCAACCTATTTTTTCACACCAAATCTAATCTTAGTTGTACCATCAAGGCAAAGCTAACAACCCTAGCTCAATCTATAATTTTCTACTGTGTCTACAATAAAGCATTAAGGAGAAGAAACTTCATGTAAGAACCTTAAATTGTATCCAAGAGGTTTGTTTTAGTAACTGATTTGACTAGTTAATACTGTTTACACACCAAGTTTGTTGGATTTTTTTGCTTTAAGAATGTTTTGTGTTGATTTAACTTAGAAACATTAGCATAAGGTGCTCTTAAACGGAACCAAGAATGTCTAAAGAAGGCAATGCCTGTTTAACTAAACTGATCCCTAAGCCTACTTAATTTAATCACTACGCTTTTCTTGTGTACACAAGGCCTTTGTCCTACAGCAGCCTCTTGAAAAGGTGTAGGCTTGACAGACCATCATTTTGGATGAACTTCAGTTTAGGTACACAAGGCTTTGTTTGATTATTCCCCCCTAACCAGCTTGCCCTATACTAACAGCTGTTAGAACAGTTACATGTGCATGATAAGGAAGAAGACTTTTTTGACTATCCTGTGTGTAGTGTAAGAAGAAATGGACAGCCATTTTGCCACCATATCAAATTAAAAAACATGGCTGGATAGCAAGCCATGGCTGGTGAGACCAATATTTTTTCCAAAAATCTATGCAGTCACTGCATGAAAACACACGCAGGGAAAACAAACAAACAAAAAAAGGCATGACTCAGCAAAAAAATTAAACTTCTCAGAAGGGGTTTCATTTGCCACAGCCTATGTCTAAGTAAAATGAACAAAAGAACATCTTTGTGAAAGCAAATTTCACGTACAGGCAATTTGCATAATGAGCTTTTCTCTAGCAGCACTTGCCCTTTTTCCACACAACAAAAGCCTACGTGGATGACAGTGCACACGCTCCTGTTGTAATGCCTTGGGAGAAAACCATAACTCAGTCAGGCTGGGCCCCACCTCACTTCCTCCCCCGACAGGTGCCTGACAATCCCTGTGCCCAGGGCATGCAGCTGTGGCTTCCCTTCTCCTCCTGGAAGAGTTAACACTATCCTCGCCAGCCCCCAGACAACCCATACAGCTTGTAATGAGCTCTGTGCATGTCCTTCCTGTGCAATTTGTCTCTTGGGAGTTCTCTAGCTTTTCAGCCTTTTAAATCTTGCAGCGTTTTGCTTCCAGGCTGCTCTATACCCGCCTTTCCAAACCCCTTTCATAGCCTCTTCAGATTTTTATATTTGTGTAAAATACGAGCAATGGCTCCATTAATCCAACCGCTTCCCTCCTTACTAATCTATGCCCTTACTTTTACTTTCACATTCAGAGAAAAAAATATCAAAGTGATATTATTTTTTCCCCCTATTTTATCCCTCCCACCTCTGTGTTTGTTCTTCCTCAGATTTTTCTCTCCTGCCTTTGTTTTTTTCCCCCTTTCACCTCACCTTCCTTGCTTGGTATTCAATAACAACTATCTAGATCCCTTAACAGCATAGGGGAACCTCCTTTTTTCATCCAGGGGACAGAAAACTGATTTAAGTGTAAGGAGACACATAAAATACAGTTGAGCATCTGCACAGGTTAGACAAATCCCATGTTAGCGTTACTAGATCACACCAATTATTACCAAAGTACATTCCTGCCTTATATGTCTCTTCTCTCACTTTCCAACAGAGATTTTCAGAGGCAAGACAGAATTTCCTCTAGTATACACCAGTACTTTGCTTGGCTCTACATATAAACTGAACATTTTAAAAAAAATAAATAGGCAAAACCCACGTATTTTTCTACTAAAGCATTAATTCATTAAATATATAAAGTGTTGTCCTGGTTTGAGCTAAACTCTAACACTTGACAAGTATTTTCTGTGTCCCATGGCTGCTTCATTTGTATTTCTTTCTAAAACTGACCTGAATCAGAAGAAGGGAAGATGTAGCCAACTAGAAAAATGAAGCTACCTGGGACACATGGGCAACATCTGCCTAAATTACAGATTACGTAGCTTCGATAAGTCTATAAATATGCACAAATTACATACAAATCTGTAAATTAATGTATGGAAAAGTCCCAAATTGTGCCTGAGCAACTCCCAGGAAGCATAGCACAGATGAAACTATCCATGGCCAATGGTAGGCAGCTCACGTACAGCCACAATTGGAGAGAGACAAAATTTACAAGCACAGACACTGGTCACTCCACAGCAGCTGACCTCAGTATTCAGGGACCTTTTCAGGCAGACAGACACAGCAAAGAGACTCCCAAAGGATTTGACATGATTTTCCCCAGGATTTCATATGTTGCCTTACCCTCATCAATCCAACCCTGGAGGCTCTGCTACAGAGAGCTCAGAGACATCGTGCTACCAATACCTTCCTAGTGTGACCGCGCAATCTTCTCCCTGCTACCTGCCGACTATCCTCACTTACAGCTGACACATTGAACAAAGTTCTGCAAAAAAGATTAAAAGCTAACAGTTTCATCACCTCCTTTGTGATTTCAATTATAAAGCACATATGCAAAATACAATCCTCTTGCTGGAGGCAAAAATCTCAGTTCACTTTTGGCTCTCTGAACCCCACACCCACCTCTGGTGTCAGCCATAGTCGTGGGCGTTCAGTTTGATCCAGGGTTTGGCATCGACCTTCTATGGCTCTTCAGCACTAGCGTATTTGTCTAAAGTACTTTCCAACATCTTATTATTGCTCTGACACACTCATTTAGCTTTTTACATAAGCAAAGTCTCATTTACTTTAATTTACTGCCAAGTAAAGAACTCCAGAGTTTGGACTATTATTTATTTATTTGACCTGATCTCTCGTCATACATGGGCAAAGCACTCTACAGATAAGCACATCATGCCCTAAATAGGCCAAGGGGCTAGGCATTAACTGCTTTTCTTGCTTTGACACTTGATTTCACACATGTGGCATGTTGTTTTCTTTTGTGACAATATTTCGTGTCTGTGTGTAGTTAGAAGGGTTTTTTTGTTGTGCCAAGCTGGTTCTCAAGCAGAGTTCAGATCTGAGGAAGACTGAGAGGAGACTTGAGTATCTGAGTGAGCACCAGGGCATCTGCTGTCTTTTCAGATACCAGTGGAAGTGAGGACTTTTCAAATAAGCAGTAACGGTGACATCTTTCATACAAGCTCAGTTTCCCACCTAGAATGAGTGCTGAAATAGTGCCACAAGAACTGTAAATATCCTTTGTGCTTATAGGGCCAGATCTCCCAAAGCAGCTCCCAACACGGTCCCCAAAAGAAATATTTTGTGTGCGTCAGAATTTCCACTTTTGTCATCAGCAACATATCGGCATACGCACTGAGTCACCACAGATGATCTCCCAGGCCAGACATCCACCCATAAATACACAGAATTTGTCTGGGTAAAGTTTGCAAGAGATCTTTTTTTTCCTGATAGAGTGCAAGCTACATTTCATTTGAAGTCCTCAGGTACATTAGAAACAAAACTATTTTAAAGAGGTCCTAATTTTATCTCTGTAACAGTGTGAATAAGGTAGAATAAATAACCAGGATATGATTATACACAAAGTACTTTACAGCAAAAATAGAGCGCCACAGGAAGGCTGTTTTTCTCCCTTTGATCCTTCAAATCTTATCCAAGCAAGCATCTTCTCAATGTTTTTCTTTTACCTGCTATACTGAATTTCTTGAACTCAAGGCAGACATACCTGCAGTTATAAATAGCTGCTGTCCAACCATAAAGTTAGTTAAAATCACCAAAATCAAATCCAAATGCCACAATAAACTCCACTGATACACTTTGCCACCTGCCTACCATGTCTTTCAAGCAGTATTACATACGTTTGCCCATAATGTTTTACACCGCAATCCAATGACACTCTGTATCCTACAGATATTGATACTGACCACAATAAATTTTTATACTGTGTCAGAACAAAAGTATTTTGGACAACAATTCATTAGTTATAAGTAAAACAAGAGTCAAAGGACAAATTCTGTCTGTATAGAAGCCAACAGCAAAATTTCTCCAAGCTTTTAAGCAAAGAGTAAAGGTGAAGTAGTAAATGGACCTCTGACCAGAGCTCCTGCTTCACCAGGCTATTTGCATGGTTTTACCACAGTAAGCTGTAACACGATCTAGTCAGTTTTCACATGAGTGTCTTCCTCAGAAACATCTTCCTCACTGGGAAATGGTTATTATCCTCAGGAACTCCAGAAAGCTGTCATTCCCACACTTTCTTCAAAAACAAAAGAGGAAACAAATCTTTTCATTTCACTCCCCCTTCCCTGCCAGCAGCATGGGAAAACTCCCGTCCTGTTGGCTTTCCTACATGCCAGCAGTTCCTCATGGCAATGCAGGTAACAGATCATGCACCAGCCTTTACTGACCATGACACTGGCAGGCAGTGGTCCTTCAGGACTTACTGGTGGCAGAGATTGTAAGCACCTGTCTGCAATATTCTGTTTATGGCATGGCCAACTGAGCGGAAACTGGGTCACTTCTGAATACAGAAGATGACGCAGTAGGGGTACGCAACTAATTCTTGTGACAAAGGGTTCATCAAGCATTGCCAAGTTTAATTTAAACCCTCCAGGCTTAAATCTGGGAGCAAGTTTTCCCTCTGATAAAAGAAGAATCAATTTTCACCTTCTGTTTTTGGAATATATGACAGAGGTAGCATCCCAGACAGCTTCTGTATACCAGGTACCTTCCAACACTCTAAAATACAGAAAGAGAGAGAGAGGAGAGATTGCACTGGCTAAGAGGCTGATGGCAGTAGCCGGCAGGTCTGCAGACTCCACTGGGTGCTGAAGCAGTGCCCCACACCCCCATACTCCTGCTCAGCCTGCCAGAAGTCACAGGGTGATAATTTTATTCCAGCAGCTGCCCCAGGCACACTGGGCACAGTTATCTGGGAGAGCAATAACCAGCTGCCTTCAACTCTCAAGAGTTGGTGGGAAACACTAAAAGCTGACTTAAGCAGTTTTGGGTGGGTAGGCATTGAAAGATGAATCAGTGCAACATTTCTTCTCCCCAGGTTTTTTCTGCTGTGATCACATCACTATGCCTGGAAACACCTTGAATAGCTGATTTGCTAATACATGTTGGTAAATTATTTTTTAAGCTTAAAATATATTTTTTTAGGTTCACTAGCCTTTCTTTTCAGTAGAGGCAGCTGAATATTGCGTTCTAATTATTTCAGTGATCAAAGGAAAACACTTTTGCTTTTATGGCTATGTTTGAAAGGAAAAGGGAAATAAAATTAAAACCCAGAAATCTTCCAGATATAATTCTGTTGTAAATCTCTCTAGTTTACACAATAGATAAGGAAGAGCAAAAAGTACTAGTGGAATATAAGAAATGGTTGTTTGAAAGGAAAATAAGAGCTTGTGTGGATGGCATGCTTCATTAAAGGGATAACCTAATGATTTTTATTTTTCAGCATATTAAAGCACCTTTTTTGTTCAGTAATCTTTTTCACTATTAAAGTTATTAAAAAGCTTTTACATGATAAGCTGTCAGGGTTTTGTATGGCAAAAAAAAGCAACACTAGCTCAATGGAAGGCTGTCAAAAACGTCAGTGCTGGGCAGACACTTGACTATTACTTTTTTATTTCTACAATTAAGTAAACTCTCAGTATGTCAAAACATACATTTTGAGAGCAGGTGGGGGAAAAAAAAGAGAAAAGCATTGAATGAACCAATTCATTATGCATCTAGTCTCTACTAAGCTCTTCCTTCTTCTGTTATTTTACCTTCTAAACCTTCCAGTTAAACTTCCCATTTAGTCAGACAAGCTGTCTCCCATGAGTAACGAATATATGTTTTTCACTATAACATAATGCCCTTCAGTATGCAAGCACTACACAATTACATTTTTACTAGCCAGATATCAATGGAAACTTTGATTGTGTTTCCTGTAAAATATCCATGGATAAGTGGTTAAAAAAAATTGTGAAATGAAAAGCACATTTGAAAGTGAAATACATAAGTAAGCTGGCAATCATGTAGTAACGAATTTTTCACTATAGTTTCACTATAG
Source organism: Apaloderma vittatum (assembly GCF_000703405.1). Taxonomy (NCBI): domain Eukaryota; kingdom Metazoa; phylum Chordata; class Aves; order Trogoniformes; family Trogonidae; genus Apaloderma; species Apaloderma vittatum. Next base: position 28,074 of record NW_009737085.1, read on the forward strand.
TTTTTCACTATAACATAATGCCTTTCAGTATGCAAGCACTACACAATTACATTTTTACTAGCCAGATATCAATGGAAACTTTGATTGTGTTTCCTGTAAAATATCCATGGATAAGTGGTTAAAAAAAATTGTGAAATGAAAAGCACATTTGAAAGTGAAATACATAAGTAAGCTGGCAATCATGTATATGTGTGATTTTTTTTCTATAAAATGTAGTGTGGTGGTTAACAGCTCAACCAGTGGAGAGCAAACGGTTATTCAGCATCAACAATCCCTATTATGAGTTATGAAAAAACAATTGAAAAATTAAAAGTGCTTAAATAACAGTACAGGTACAAAATTGCTGAAAAAAAAAGAACAAGAGCTTTTTATTAATCTAATCTCAGATGCATTTTTAAACACTTCATAAGCTTTGTTCAGCAACTAAAAGGACTTTAATTTGAAATGTTCATCAGATAATTTTTTCTTCCTTAGCCCTTGTGATATATTTCATTTTATAGTCCTGTTGGTTTGAGGTTAGGTAATGTATATAGCTCCAGGTTAAGTCATTGGACACCTGTGAGGGAGGAAGAACAAAGGAATACTCAAAGCCACAGGGAATTTCCATATTCTCCATTTTAGCAATGAAACAAACTACTGGAAGATTCTGACCGAGATGCAGAACAGCACCTGCATCCAACCCCGTACTCACAGAAAAATTAGTGAGGTTTTCACTTACTTGCAACTGTTGGTGCTGAATTGGGGCCTGAAGAAGAAACTGTGGAATAAAAGAGCAGATGGAAACCCCATAAGAGCAGATGAGGAACTGCCAAGAGTGACTGAGGTGAAACAGAGCCAAATATTTTTATCAACTCCTAAAACAAGACATTCTTGGTAGTGAGATCAGAAGCTGAGCAATCACACCAAATTATGCTTTAACCTGAGATGAAAATTTTAATTTCATTCTTCCAGCCAGTATAAACAAAAAAATAAAGGAAAAACATAATAGGAACTTTCTAAATATATTCAACAAAACCAGAGATACCCTTATAACTCACAAGCTCTGGAAGTGAATTCCACTGGAAAAAAAATAATAATACTGGATAAAAAGGGGAGATGCTACACAGCAATTTTGTTTCACAGAGGTAAGTGTGGCTTGTAAGACGAAAGTTGCTTATCTGTTATTGTTTTATGGAGTGTTTGTTGTGCTGATGGAAAGCAAAGGTCAAACCTACACTAAAGAAACTTTAGCTGATTATTCAGAAGTCAGGGTTCAAGTTTTTATTGCTGGAGTTTCTATTAACAAGCCTTCATCTTGGGCGAACTGAAAGGTGATGCCCAGTTCCAGACTACTGGTGCACAACAGTCTGACTCCACAAGGTGTACTCCTGGGAAAAGATGTCTGTGATGGGCTGAGAGGGCAATAAAAGCTTTCAGGTACTGCTCAGGAATAAGCATGTCTGATAAAAAAATTATTCTCTCCAAATTTCCTTTCCCCAAACACAAAAATAAAAGAGTTCTGGCAATTTCCCTCTAAAAGAGGGAATCCTGGGATTCATTAAAGACCTTTGCTGAGTATTTTAACAAGCAGATGTGAAAAGACTCTGTACAACAAAGGGTTGTTTGGGGTTTTTTTAAGTTAAAAAAAAAGGCCAACAAACCTTCATATCAAGTAGAAACAAGGAGCATCTTTGCTCCTTGAAAAGATAAGCACCTTTGAAAGCAAGGAACTGTAACACTCCCTTTAGAACCTAAAACTATCTGGAAAAGCAATCGAACTTTCAAGAGGGACCTTTGTGTTTCAAGATACAGCATTTGTCACAAAACCTGTTCTTGACATGCAAAAAGAATGACCAGCTGTGTTGGGGGGCACTTAACTGGGCTATAATGAATTTTAGCTTCTGTAGGAATCTAGTTAAAGATATCCCTGCTCACTGCAGGGTGGTTGGACTAGATGACCTTTAAAGGTCCCTTCCAACCCAAAACATGCTGCGATAGGAATTGCCCAACAACTGCACAGCAAACATTTAATTTCATTTTTTCTGCCTTCCATCCAGCTCCTTGCCATCCTACAGCTGGTCCCCAACACATTGCTTGGTCCTCAACACTCCTTCCATGCTGAAGCATGCAGAGGCCAAGCAACAGGAACTGTCTTCCCACGGTGGCAAATCTTCGGAGTCTCCCACGAGCTTGACGGGACTTTTTTCTTACTCCCTCTTAGCCACTGTTTGTCAAGGAATTGGATTCCCCAAAGAGAGAGTGTTTGCCTCAGGTGCTGCGCTGGCATTTTGCTTGCTGCCAACAAAAGCCAAGAGCCGTGCAGCCCCACCTCAGGGTAAGACCCTAGATGACAGATATGACACAAAAGCGACCAGCTGTTTCACTGTTTTACGCTGCACAAAGCAACTGGAAATGGATTTTAGTCACAAACAGAAGCCCCAACCCATAAGGATCTGGGGGCAGCGCAAAGTGAATGCTCAACACCTGAGTGCACACGAGGGTTTCCTGAAAGTAACCGTGGTAATGTGGTTGCCTGCCCCTTCAAAGCTGAAGCTAAGACTGTATATAGTGAGGGCAACACTGCACATATAGTTAAAGAGGCTGTCCTTTACAACGTGTACGTAATGTAAGCAGGGTGCTTTGGAAAAATAAACCAAAAAAAATGAATGCATATCAAACGCCTGCAAAATCTGAAGTGGTGATTACAATTTTGGGCAGACAATTTGGCAGAGACACATTCCTACTGATAAATAAAGATGTAGTTTTGAAGGCTGCTGTATATTACACTTCACTGTAGAATGTGCTCTAATTCTCCCACAAAACAGACCATCGATGTATTAGTTCAATACTAACTGTTTTATTTATTACTAGATGAACATGTTTTATGTTTGGATAGGATATGGCTGACAGCTCATTTTTTCCCTTGCAGTCAACTTGATCTCATCCAAACTATTAATGCTACAGAGTTCCAAGACAGATTTGCCAGTGGATGTTAAGTCAACTCCCACTGACTTAACTGAGGACAAAACAGCCATTAAGCAACAGAAGAAATGTTAACTAGTACAGCTACTGAGTACAGTTTATTTTCTCTCTGTAAGAAATAGGCATGAAGCAACATATTCAGGAGACCAAGCAATTTATGTAATATCCTTGTTACCTTTATCAATGTTTTCGCTACATACTTGCACACTTTGGTACGGCTTGGTTTGTTGTAAAATGAGCTCCTGCACCACAAACATATTTCTGCAACTACAGGTAGCTAAATCAAAATAAAGGCATACTTTGTTTCCAGGAAAAATATGCATACTATATAGAAGAGTAAGCTTTTAAAGCCAGTCATCTTCAAACACATTAAGTGTCTCCCAGGCAGATTTTAGTACTCTTATTTTAATATTAGCCTAGTTTGTAAACCAGTGAAGTGGCTAGCAAATGCTTCTGCAAGATTTTATCTAGAACAAATAATTACAGCAATTTCCCATTTTTCACTTATATTACCAAATTTCATAAAATCTTCACAAGTAAAACCCAAGGTCATGCACTTCTTCAGGTTACAGTTTATCTACTAAACTATTCTGTGTCAACATATACTACAGCTCTACGTCCCAGCACTCTCAGTTTTAATTGACCTTCTGGAGCTCAGCGAAAGCGAATGAAGCCTCACTTTGTAAGCACATATGTTCATTTCAACAGCATAACTGCAGATATTTTACAACCAAAACTTGCAAATGTTTTAGTACAGTAGGTATCTTAAGTCTAAGCTGATGATGTAAAAAAAAATGCAAACTGCCATAGCTACCCATATATGCAAAAATTAAAACGCAATGTCATTTATATGAGCAACAACTGCAGTAACTTTCAAATTACTCAGTATCTTACTACTCTTAAATTTGCTGTTGAACAGAAGCTTGACAGCTCCAGTCAAGGCAAACTTCAACAATCTCCCTCAGACAGTCCTCCTTCAGAATATTTTTATCTCAACTACACTTCTACCAGCCTGTGAGGCACTGATGAGCTTTCCTCACAAACATGTCACTGGGTGCATCAATAAATATCACATTTCATAACAAGCTATAATCCAGAAAAATCAAAACCAATCAACCAATAGGTCACTACATACAGTTGCACAACTCTCTCACAAACATGAAGTACTGTGTGTCTGCTAAAGACATACTTCCTCCTCTGTGAAAGAAAATTGACATGAAGGTACTCTGTGCAGGTTTTATTTCATGGAGAATTAGCAGCTTCTCTGAAGAAAAAAACAAACAAATAAACAAAAACCCCAAATAAAAAAACTCAACCAAGCAAAAAACCCCACCCACCATCAATGCAAAATCCTCTGGAGTAAACTATAAGCATGATACAGGATCATTAGATAAATATAACATAGTGAATACATATATTAAACAGCTAATTAATAGGATTATGTGCAATATTGGTAAAACATAAAAAGCCAGACATTGCTTACCTGCCTGAGAGCTAAACACACAATAATGGAGCTAAATCCCTGCTTCAGAAGTCAGGATGAAAATAATATAAATAGTTGAGACAAATTTTGCCCTGTTTGTTCATACAATAGGAAAATTTGTTAGCTTTATTTTTCTTCCAGAAAGAACATCTATATTGAACTGCAGAAATTCATTGGGATGAGAAGTGGTGACAATAGCCCCTCTTAAATAAAAATAAAAACAGAAGGAATTTTAAAAAGTCCAGAGTCAAAGAACTTGGAAACAACATAGTCCTTGCTACAAGAAAAAACATAATCAAGCTTGTAATTCTCTATCAGTTACCATTTAAGATACAAATTAATTGCTATTAGAACCACAATACACTATGCTTATTTTACCCTTAGGCGAAACCAGTGGTAGATTTCAACTGAAGACAACAGAAATCGCCTAGCCTTATAATGGGACAGAATTTGACCCTTCCTGTAAAGGCTATTCTTGCTTCCACAAGAAATAAAGCTTGAATAACATAGGTAGTTTGACTTTGTACACCTGTACTTCAAGGCAATGTTTTGTGTGCTGTCCAATCAGATTTTTTTATATTTAATTGAAAATATATTTCTGTATTTCTTACACAAAAAGCATAATTTTGGTATTCTTTTCTGAATAGTTTTAATTAAATCATATACTACTAGCTTTTAGAACATTAATTTATTGTATCTTATTATGAAATATCTGAAAATTTAACTGAAGTATTCCAGTTTAATTACACATGGAATTTACTATCCAGAGATATATTTAAAATTCAGTTACTGTGTATCTCATTCTCACACACTCCTAAAAGCATACACATACATTTATATAATATGTAAACATGTGTTTTTTACATTGCCATCTGCACCACTTAGTGTTGCCTCTCCTTGGGGCTCAAAAATACACTTATAGAAGTGGTTGGGGTTTTTTTCTTTCATTTATTGTATAGAATTAGGACACATTTTCTAAAATAACATGAAATTCTTAACCATGGACACTGAAAACTACAGACAGTAACAATACATATGAACATTTCACCACTGTTTTTGCTAAAATCTTACATTTTGTGCCATGTGAAAAAAGGATGAGGAACAGTCAGCTGCATCTCACCAGTGTGAACTGCAGACAGGCACAGGTGTCTCTACTTCTTCCTCTGAATCAGGGGGAAATACGGGAAAAGACAGCAGGCAGAGAACTGACCCTCAGGGGCAAGAGAAAGGGCAAAGCGGAACTGCTGGGGGTGGAGGGCAGAGGGGAAGCAGTGGGAATAAACAGGACCTTTCAGGTTTCAGCTTCTAAAATCAGGACCTTAGTATCAAAAAAATGCCATAAAAAGTGCGGTTTCTACATCCCTCAGGTAGCCAACTCTCAGAAAACACCACGCACTCTGCCTCCCCTAGCGCCAAGTCTCCAGACACACAGGTACTGACATGGGTATGTCAGACAAGGGGAGCTCCTGATGGAAAATGCTTCAATGCCTTTACAAAGCAGATGGAAGACAGACCAGAGGACCAGTTGACAAGACAGGTGTAACCCAACATCTTGCTTCACTGAAAGCAAGTGGCCTCTACCCCAAGTCTATATGGTGCAACTGCACCCACACAGGTGAAAAAGCTGACAACTCTTTCAGCAGGTTTCACATCACCCTCTCTGACGGCACTCCACACCAATTAAGTCTGTACCAAAATTCCAAACAGCCTGAACAAGGGAAACACAGTAACAACTATGAGACAAATCCGAAAAGAAACACCAAAACACTACCCCAAAAGAACAAACAAAATCAAGCTACATCACAAGCTGACCAATACTTTCTTGCTGAATTACAACAGCGTTATCCCAAAATTTCCAGCTGGAGAGCTGCTCAATAATGAGTCCTCTGAAAGATGACACAGAGAGAGAGCTAACTATGGTGAGCGTTTCCAACCTCCAGAGAATTAAGAACATTTTTCCTCTTGGATGCATATGGCAAAACAAGCCAAAAATTATTAAATGCTGTCCTAATATCTCTTCTATTATAAAGCAAGGCTATTGGGAAAAGGTGTACATTTCGCCAAGTTTCCTCTGAGTCAGCTGTGAGTTTCTTACTTGCCAAATGTAGTTAAAATATTAAGTATAGAAACTGACAGTAATAACTGAACCAAAACTTTGGTGCCGTAGCTTTAATTTAAATCAGACCTAAGATAGGATTCTGAATGTTCTGTGTTTTAATATGTATGTTACGTAAATGTACTGAGGACAAAAAATGAAAGACAAAAATGAATAGAACAAAGCTCTTCTGTACATAGAAGATGACAGATACATCATCTACTGAAACAGCACTTAATAGGATATCTGCAACTTATGTTCCATTCTTTCTTAAGAAGCATACAAAAATCTTTACTACCCTGTTTTCATACTCTACAATAATACTGTATTTAGAACTTAAGAACATATGCTAATTCAAAACCTAGAGGAAAAAAATCCAGAAAATTTGTTATTGAATTGAAGGCATATCTAAAAGTATTTCTATTTTAAATGTCTGGTACTTTTTGTAAGGCACGCTATACTATTTTCATTGGAATAAAATCACTTACCCAATATGAAAATCCTAACATACTTGAGTTCTTTGACATCCCTTCTTTCTCATCAAAGTTTACATTTAAAAAAAAATGTTGACGTGTCTACCATTCTATCACCAAAAAACACCCACAAACTTCAGAAGGTACAAAAGGACATCCACAGCACTATAGCATTCACATGAAGGTTTGTCTGTCTTGCTGCCACAGGCTTTCTAAAATTTGCTCCCCTGGCTCCTAGGAACTGAATCAAGTACCCTCCAGGCTCAGGGGGGAGCTGCAGGATTTATTCCCAAGCCCAGCATGGCATGCAGCCAAAGGAGTCATTTAGTGGAGTTTTTGGCCAAGCAGGAAAGTGTTCCATTTCTTCTGCCATTCATCGAGACCCACGAGGAAACTGAGACAGGAAGTCGGGCTTCCAGATAATAGGAGTGTTCCTAATGATGTCCTTTGGCTCGCAGCGCAGAACAGTTCCTCTAAGCTCACCCTCGCTACATCTTCTCTCTATATAATTTCCCGCTGTAGAGAGGGAACAACAACAAAAGCTTTTTTAATGAGTTTTCCCTTGCATCCAATTCAAAGGGCCTAGTTAAACTGCATTATCTGCTTCTGTACTGTGTATGAACAACAACTAATTGGGTTTTTTAATTTTGGAAAATAGTCTAGTGTCATTATTCGAGCTACTTTGGAAAGACTCTTCCATTACAATGTCTACATATTTATTTTTCAGAACACCACAAAACACTAAATCACAAACTATACCCCAGTTACCTGGTCATCTCTTGCCTCCATTGTAACTAACTCTGGAAAAAATATACCTCCAGTAAGTCTCAGTGAAGTGGCGCTAAGTATGATTTTTCTTCAGACTCAAATTCTGACCTCATTAAGGTGAATGTCACCATGTCATTCATCTCATTAGAAGTAACAAGAGATCCCGAGAGGAACTGCAGTCCAAGTGAAGAATTCAGTCTTATAAGTTGCAGCACATAAACACAACACGTTTAGTATTCCTGCATAAATGTGCCAGGGCACACAAATCAGGTTTAAAAAAGAACTGACAACACTACTTTATCACAAAGCGTGAAACAAAACACCTTTATTGGCTGCTGTGGATCCCTGCCCTGGGCATAGTTCCCCACTCTACAGTCCACACCATGGCCCACCTAACACAATCGAGCGCCCGTAACACATCATTAATGCAGGCTCTTCCACATGGGATCCGCTGTGCCCACAGCAGGATATGAGTTCAGCAGTGCTACTGTAGCTATGATGGTCCAAAGAGATGAAACTCAAAGTTTGCGAGGAACGTAGCTATCTTTCCTTAGACCAATCTTGCAGAAAGAAAGTCTAACTGAGTGGCAGACACACAGCCTAGAAACCGTAGCATTTTACCAGGCAGAAGGGCCACTAACAACCCACAGAAGCACGTGAAAGCAAAACCTAAAGATCTGCACAAGAACAATTCATCCACATTTAGCTGAATGACATGTTGAAACAAAATACCACTAGGAATTATGATATGTACATTGTTTTAATTAAAAGTTACTACCTGAGCAGCAGCTGAATAGAGAGAGCGGTTTGATCTGCATTAAAAATGCACTCAAGGAAGTTTCTGCTGGAAATTGTGTCTCTACAGCATGTGGAGGGCTCGGCACAGGATAATTCACCCCTCATTTGCATCTTAGTTTCTACCTGGTTACCTGGCTTCCCCTGGCAGATAATCCATGCAGCACTTTCTGATGTTGGTGCATTCCCCATGACTTCTCTAAACACATTGAACACAGATACCTGTGACTCTTCAGATAGCAAACAGCAAAGAAAACTAAATCCAAAACTGATTATGAACAGAGGAGGAGGGAAAGGTGCAGTGCAGGGGCAAGTCCTGTGCGCTCCTTTCCAGTTGACAACCAGCTGTAGAAAGGATTTATCTTGATATCAGAACTAAAAGGAATCAGAGTTCTTTAGCACTTGTGAACTCGTTTCTTTAATATGTGCAAGTGGATTCCAAATCTTATCCAGATCTTTGCCGATTTCCACGATACATCATGTGCTTCTTGGTAGAAAAAGAGAACTTTTCCACTAACAAGACTTAGGACAATTTAGGTCAATGAAGCCAAGGCAGAGTATGTGAGAAGAAATCAAGGACCCAATATTTCTAACTACATTATTTTACAGAAGAGGAAAAATTGAGCATTACTGTTCATGTTGATTTTGGTAGACTTTTTCCCTTAGGGGTGTTCTTTAGTCTGAGCTTGTTCATCATTAGGAAAGACAAACAAAAGGTTTACATTTATAATCAAATGTTTTTAAACAATTCAGGAAACCTTTGACTTCCTACACAACCTTGAGCCTAGAATGACTAGAACAATGAATCAGCAAAAATACATTATATATAATGGAATACTGCACCATACTCCAAATAAATCCAACATTTTTTTAAATCTCAAAAAATAACAAAGAAAAATTAATTTTGTCCAAGTTGAAAAAATTGTCACGACTTTAGCTGGCTCTACACACTGTTGATTTAAATCACTGTTAAATAGTTTCCATTTTCCTCTAACATTTTAGTTTTAGCTCCTTCAGGATTTGCATATCTCCATAAACATAGCTGCTGATCAAGAAGGCATCTCCGCATTTGGCTCCCTTCCATAATGCAAAAGGAAGCCTGTGTTATAAATTCTCCTTACACAAGTTTCACTTCTGTAGACACACTGACTATGATCCATCAGCGCTACAATTCATACTTCATTCAGCTTCTTCCAGTGCAAATGTATTATGAATGAAAACATCCAAAAGACCTGAACTGGGTGTCAAGGGTTTCTGTATTTTTACCTGTACCTCAAGTGTGAAATGATTTCATCCTCAAGAATGCAGATAAAGAACTAGGTGGGAGTGGGGGGAGGAAGGAAACCTCTCCCCATATTCTCTAATATGCACTGCTCCTTCAATACAGAGATCAGAGGATTTACAAACTGTAAAAGGAGAATCTTTTCCTGACAGGCAAAGATTTTTCTCCTTTCTTCCCTGACAAATACTCTGTAACTGAAGCCAAGTAAAAAAAGTTCCTTCAAACAAGCATCCTCAGTCAAAGCTAGATTCATTTATCACCTGCAGTTCTCACTCAGGCCATGATTAAAGTTCAACACACTAAAGACATGACATCAGAAAGAAAAGGCAAAAGTAGAAAACTATGTAGTTAAACACAAAATTTGCACCGAGTTAGGCACTGTCAAAAGGATACTCAGGTCTATACTGCAACCTAGAGTTTCTGTAATCCACACAAACTATACATAGCTTTGGAGGAAACAAAGAAACCCCCACATTTTCTGCTGGTTTTGTTTGACCATTTAACTAATTCTTCAACCTATTAAATAAACGGTGATACTAAGTACACCTGTTCCTCCAAGTTTTTCAGGATCTCTTTAGCTTCGAGCAGCCTCTAGGATAGGAAACATTTTAATTTGGGGATATTGTAAATTACTGAAGAGACTTCCAGTGCTTGTCAAGCTTTAGCAAATGGTACATGATTTTGCTGATACTATTATAAACTACATTGACACCAGTTTCACATGCCTGCTGGATTTTTTAACAAATGGTATATTATCTTTCACTTTACATTTCTCAAAATCACACAGATAAAATACTGTATATGCAACTGCAACCATCATGTTCATCAGCATCTTTAGCAATTTATCAGACTAAACAATTAATAAAGTATTCAACTATGACAAGAAGAAACCTATCTCTAAAGGCTGAAAAATTATTGCAGTAATCTAAATCCAGTCTTATCCTAAGGCATCTTATGAGGGGGAAAAAATAATAAATCAGATGCTCTTGCAAGCTGCTGGATTTTTTTCACACTCCAGTCCAGCAAGAAAGAACCTGCAATCATAAAGGCACTGAATGTAAGATTTCATGATACTCTTGTGTTAGTGACGACAACTACAGAAACTGGGGCAAAAATCCAACTGCCTTCATTAATGTGCCGGCAAAGCATGTGAGCACATGAATACAAGCAAGACATAGCCCAAGCACACAGGAGTAAATTAGTCAGCTCTGCACTTTATTACTTCTTCATCTATAAATATTATCTCTAAAGTAACTGGAAACATTCCCACTGAGTTCAATAGCCCCTAGATCAGGTTTAACACACAGCTTAACATAGTGTCTCCCAGCATAGGAAAAAAGGAGGGAAGAAAAGGGAAAAGGGAAGAAAAGGGAAAAGGGAAGAAAAGGGAAAAGGGAAGAAAAGGGAAAAGGGAAGAAAAGGGAAAAGGGAAGAAAAGGGAAAAGGGAAGAAAAGGGAAAAGGGAAGAAAAGGGAAAAGGGAAGAGGGAAGAGGGAAGAAGAAAAGGGAAAAGGGAAGAAAAGGGAAAAGGGAAGAGGGAAGAGGGAAGAGGGAAGAGGGAAGAGGGAAGAGGGAAGAGGGAAGAGGGAAAAGGGAAAAGGGAAAAGGGAAAAGGGAAAAGGGAAAAGGGAAAAGGGAAAAGGGAAAAGGGAAGGGGGAAAGGGGAAAAGGGAAGGGGGAAAAGGGGGAAAAGGGAAAAGGGGGAAAAGGGAAAAGGGAAAAAAGGAACCCACGATCTATACATGTGGCTTTAAATATCCTAGATCCTAGACAGGAATCTATGCTTCAGTGATACTTCCCTAGGTAATAAGGTGAGCATGTGCATGCATGTATGAAAGAGAAACACGTATAGAAGTGCTCCAGTGAACCCATACTTAGAATCTATATACATTAGGCAAACGCATTTTCTTCTTGTGCACTTGCACACATTCATCTTCATTGAATACAGTTGGTCAATACATGTACAATCACACTGAGCTTTGCAATTTATTCACTTCCCAAAATAGCCAAATTGCATTTACCTTTCAGGAATGCTACAAGGCATGAGTTTCTGAAATAGCATTTAGGGATGGCTGAGGAACAAAGGAACTGCAACACTGGATCATATCCAAGGTCCTGTCTCTGACAGCAGTCACCACCAGCTGCTCCACAGAAACAAGAATCTGCAGTAGGTAGACAAAGATAATCTTGCCACACTTCAGGTTCATCCTGGTCTCCAGCTAGTAAAGGCTGGCATGAACTCTGAAGCCTAAGGTATAACATCCACTTGAAAATATTACCAATAGTAATTACCAGGGCTCCAGATACCTCTACTAAGTAAATGGCATACCATATATCTGAATATACGGTGGAATCCTTGATCAGGCTTCAATCTAAAAAAGTTACATAAAAATCCCATCTATTTCCACGTCTCAGTTCTGAATTTGCCACTTCAGAATTTCACAGACTAATAGGAGTAGAAACAAAAACCCTTTTTTACCTTCTTGTATAATTTCTTAAACTGTACACGCTTATTGAGTCCCTTCTCTTTCATTTTCTAACTTGAACATCTTTTTACCCTGTTTCCATTAAACAGTGTTGCCATAATCTAACCTTTGTGCAATAAAACACTTAGCCACATGAATCTGGTTCCTTAGCATTTATAGGGTTATTTTTGTCTGACGGTTTCTTGTGGTTTTGTGGGGCTTTCACTAATTTTTTTTCCAGGCATGAAAGATTAACCTATATTAATTTTCAAAATGTAATGCCATTATAACATATCAGTAACAACAGAGTAAGTATTCCACAATTTAGTCCTGAATCAATTATCCTCAATAGTTAGAGAAAGGCTGAGCCGTTTTTATGATGACAAAAGGATGGGCTGACGGACAGATGAAAGATCCTGGTACTAAAACGAAGATCACATAAAGATAGGATAACATACCTTCATCATGATGTTAGCAGTTTTGCATGGGAGTACATCCTTAGTCAGAAAAGGGTTAAGCAGATTGCCTGAACACAAAATAGTTCATTTATCAATTTGCCTTTATGCATATAGACCTTTAAAAGGGATGAATAGACAATTTTAAGTACAGAAACAGTTGTCAAGTAGTGGAGCTTTATTCCACCTGCACATAAAACTGAAATAAGAGCACAATTGTAAGAGTAATGTTGAGTAAGGGAAAAAAGTGAGTACAAGTAAAAACGAAGATGTATGCAAATTTGTTATAAATGTAAGGACATTTCACCAGATGGAGAAATTGGGCAGTTCTTCGTCATGTTCTCACACCCGCAGAGTTGTTCTAAAACTACTCTTCATGAAAGCAAATATAATTGGCTGTGCAAATAAACTGTTTAAATAAATCTTGATATTATATAAGAACCATCTGAAATTGTTTTCTTTACTTATATGAGTAGATCATCTGGAAACACAGAGAAGCTTTGCATCTTAGCCAGTCTTTCTAGATCACTATGGCCTATTCAAAATTATTTCTGCTTTATTGGGAAAGTGGAAAAATGTTGAAGATCTTTACTGACACAGTACCCACAACATCAAGAATGTAGCTAACTAGCACCTATTAAAATGTCAGACACCAATAAAATGTATTCATTTTTGTTTGATAACCATTAGAGTCATTACTAGGAAAATCTTTAACTGCTACCAGTATGAGAATGTAACCCAATTGCACAGCTCTTTAGATACATCTCTCTCAGCTGATGTTCACATCTCGCTTCTGCCAAGAGCTGATACATACAGTTTACAATATCAAAGGAGCACAGTGTGGCAAGAGAGGTACTGGCACTTTCCAAATGCAGCAATGTATCTCTGCCACTCATTTTTTTGTAGGAAAAGGGGTGAAATTCATCAAGACAAGACTAAATTCAGGTTTGAATGCACTGAAAATTAGTTTTAAAATAAATATATTTCATTTAAATTTTTGTGTCCTGATTTTGATTATTTCCTGATGAGAGAGGGTTCCAATACTTACTATTCCTTAATATAATACTAAAAATTTGATATCTTGTCAATGACACATGAGAATAACAACCTAGAAACCTCTGAAAATGTGAATCCTGGTAAGATGTGCCATTAGACTGACAGTTACAGTCCCAGCACAGTTGAACTTACTTTGCTGCGTGGCACCAGCTTATAAAGCATGATTTATGACTATTTTAAATTTAAAATTCCCATGCAATTTACATGAAACTTAAGCAAAATTAAAATTTTAAGTGTTTCTTGTAAAAATTACTGCTAAGAATGGTCGTATGTTTTAATTAGTAAAAGGATATCTCAGATGAGGCATATTGTTCTGCAATATAATTTATAGCAATCTATTTGAATTTTAAAAAAAAATCAAAATAAATTCCTAGTCAATTATTGATAAGACTTTACGTCAATAAAGTATACACAGCAAAGATGCTGGTTAAATACACACTGCATATCCTATTAGGCATCATATTTCACACACCTCAAGAAATAAATCAGGAGCTATTTTGGAACAAAATTGATTTCTTAGTGTTTTGCTCTTACAATTTGTTTTTAAATATTGAAAGGAAAACCCACAAAGCTACATTTTGGCGCATTATTGCTCTATAAGAGCTATCGGATTGTTCTCAAACATGACAAGCACAGATTTATCACTACTCAAAATTTGCACTTGCAAACCATTACTCAGGGGGGAAAAAAAAAAAAAGTCATCTGAGAGTATCCGTACGAGTAGGAACTGCCACCAAAGCAGCCTGCAATAGCAACCACTCACATGGGTTGCACGCCTGTTCAGGGTTGCACACAGACACTCTACATATGTCTGCGGCACAGCCTCCACCTTCACACTCCCCAGTTCAACCTGTTCTGGTGCATTACTATTTATATAAGATTTACACTTCCAAGTACTTCTAGTACTCGTATTTCTATTGTTCAGCAAGGACAGACTCCACATCAGACCTTACTATTTAGGTACGCAAGTCCAACAGAGACAGAAGGTTCATGTATGTGTGCTGTATAAATATTTATAGCTGGATATTTCAGGGTTTGACGTGCAGTGTTTAGCAGATCACCGGCAGCCCACTGAGAACTCCAGCACGAGGCCTCTCAGAACAGGCTGGTCATGCACAGCCCACCCGTCCCTCTCCTCCTCCTCATTTCCAGCTGTGGGCATAGGTGCCCAATTTCTTTGCTACAGAACCATCAAAGCACTGGAGGAGAATCTTACAGAAAGGCTGATGATGAACTAGAAGTTATATTCAGAGGGAGTAACTGCTAATTGTAAGCAAGAGTATGTCAAGGGGAAAAAACAGAGAGAAGACTAGACAACTGGTCAGGCAGCACAGAGAAAATCTGAAAAGCAAGCAGAAAGTGCATGCAGTGAGGAGGGGTAATCCAGAAGCCAGGAAATTTGTCACGAGAACAACGAAAGAGATAATAGAGAAAGAAGATGAGCTGCAGACACGAAGTACATTAAAACACATTAACATATTAGCCATGAGCTCTTTCTCAGCCAAGAAAAATAGCCTGAGAAAACAGAACTAAAAATAGTCAAAGATTTCTCTAGTCACACTTCCAGTTGCTATAGCTCTGAAGGGATGTAGTACAGAAGTGGACAAAAGTTATCTGTGGTCAAGAACATGAAGAATGCACTGCATTCAGTAATGATTGGTCAGTGTAGATCAGAAAGATCCTGAGGAGGCTGAGAAAAGTTTGAAAAGCACTACAAAAATACTGCCCATCCTACTGAAAGCTTTGAAATCCCAAAGCTTAGTTTTGATCTGGAATACTCTTAGAATCAGCTTTTCTTCAGATATATTAAAAAAAAAAAAAGTTGAATAACCATAATATTTTTTATGACTCTAAAGCCAGACCATAAAAGTCTATTTCTGTTTAAGGATAAACACACATTGTCCAAACAAAGAATAGAGATTTCTCCCATTGTTTAGTTTATTCACTGTTTTAAAATTTAAGTACTGTAATGCAACCAGGCAGGAAAAAAAAAGTAGTTCTGTCTTCCTCCACAAAGTCCACTGTGCCTGCGAAAACCAGAAGTTGACTCTTTCATTTTACAGCCCTTCTGTCGATACCACACACCACAGACTGACTGTTTCTCTCCAAAAATAAGTGAATGGAATTATGTCACAAGCCTATCAACCCTGTTTTCCAGAGGGGCAATAAGAATGACATAAGGCAGACATCCAGGTGTGGTGAATGTTTCTGAGCTTGCCTGGGGGACCTGATTCTGAGCTCAATTAGATTTGTCAATTAGACTTGTTTTGCAGTGATGTAATACTGCTCCTCGCAGGTCACTTTTTCAACATACCAGAAATATATTCCTAAACAGATCCCTACAGAAAAGTGGTCTGGACATGAAACTGAGCTTTTGGTATGGAAGGATATTCTCAAAGGTAGAACAATAAATATATTAATTTAGTATTGTTTTCCAAGAGTTTAACTACTGAATCATTTTTTTTTCAATCAACTTGAAGAGAAAAAGAACTTTATGTTCACACAAATTTCTTTCAAAGTTTTTGAGACACCACATGAAAGGGCATCACAGATAAAGTAATTGTGGAGGATTCTGAAAAAGAAATACAACTTACAAGCTAAATTTTTTCAGTAGTCTGATTTACCCTGTAAGTTTATCCACAGCAGGATGGAGGCCATTTGGGACCAACTATTCAGAAAAGCTGTTTCTGTTTCAGCTGCCTACACTATGAGTTTACTACATGAGCAGTCACAGTTCTGTCAATCTTGCAAGTGATATTAGTAGTACAACCTCTATATTAGTACGAACTGCACAATATATCTTTCAGCATTTACTGTACGACTGAAATATAAAGATTATCTATATCATGCAATAGATTCAAACTGTATAATCAGAGGTTTTAAGAATTTTCCTGTTACCTGACTGCACAACTATCATGTTTAGAGCTGGAAACATACATCCCAGAATACAAGACACAAACCAAAAAAACACCAACCTAACAGTATAGAAGACTGCAACTACAACAAAGCAAAATTTAGATTGCAGTTACAGGTGACACTGTATGATAATTATACTTAACATTTACCATCAACTTCACATTCAGATACTTCACAAATGAAATACATAACCAGGTTTCACACCTGAGGGAGGTGGGAAACACTAACATTCCTGAATTCAAACTTTCTATTATTATTATTTATAATGGAGACAATGAAGAGGGTCTTACTTTTCTCTTATTCTCTTATTCTCAAGCAGGCACACATACATACAGAATTTGTTCTCAGTCAAGCTAATCAACTTCCAAGTTATGAATCTGTAAATCTCATTGTTTCTCTTTACGATTATTATTCTGACATTTGTATCTAGCTTTACTTGGAAAAAAATTAAAAGCTTCTGTTCCAAGGCAAGCAACTTACACATAGTTTGAGAGGAAAACAAAAAAATCCCAATTAAGTGTTGTGTGTAAAACAAACAAACAAGAAGTGATTCAAACTAACAACAGTGAGAATGTAAAAGTTTTAATGAAGTTTTCCTTGGGAAAAGCTTCCCCAGCGCAAGAGAGAATTTCTGGTGCAAGATGACAAAGGCCTGTAACAGGGAGTAACAACAGATCAAGGTATTCAACTTCGAGCCTATTCCCCAAACCTTTATGTTATTTTTTTAGGAAGTTAAATACTTCACACAAGAAATACTGTGAGAGATTCATCTGAGGATAGCCAGCTGTCCAGAGGCTAGAGCAGTCCTCAGTGATGTGGATATGCCACAAAACTAGGACTTTTTGCCCCATCTTCTATGGTTCACAGGATTTTAATTGGAAGATCACACCAGAGTATATATTTCTCTTTTTGTTTTTGTTTGGTTTGGGTTTTGTTGTTGGGTTTGGGTAGTTTTTCTTTGTTCAGTTTCATTTGGTTTTAAGGAAACAAAAGCCTTCAAAAAACTTCAGTATCAACTAAGTGCAGAATATGAACAAGTGTTACAGAATGGGAGACTCTTTTCCTAGCCATCTTGCTCTGTATGTTTCTCAACATATAGCCTTAATATATTATAAGCTGTAGCAAGAATGAAAAAAAAAAAACCAACCACACTTTGTGAATTCACAGATAAGCGTAGATGCATGCTGCCATCCAAAAAGCTTGACAATGCCTGTTTAAATCTAAATAGGCATTTTATATTTTTAGTAATACCTAATTTATAGAAATGCTCATCCATGTTCTTACATACTTTAAAGTCTGACATTTTGGCAAGTGTGGCATTCCTAGTTTCACATCTTCTGACAAATTAGATCTTGAAGATGAACTAAGAATGCCTTGTACTTAAACTTCACAATGGTAAACTCTGAAGGTGATATCCTGCAGAGAGACACAAGGAAATATCTGAGACATCAGAAGCACAGAAACTGTGTTACGTCACATCCCGCTGTTATAGCATGCCAGAATACTTGAGAAGGAGAAGCAGCGTGACCCAAAAAATCATATATAGGTTAAAGGTCCGCAGACAAACACACAGGAAACCATACAGCTCATCAAGTTCTTCTGCACAATGTCAATAGCTTCCTTACTGACACTCGTCTCCTCAGCACCGTCACAACAATTCTCTAGGCTCTTCTCTTCCCTGAAGCCCTTGCTCCAGGGTTCCCAGGGTGCTGGCTTCACTGCCAAAGACTGAACTTTGGACTTGCTGCACGAAACAGCTGCCGTTTTATATGCAACTGGAAACATCAGCTCCAGAAACTACTCCTAACTCTACTGTGCATCTGAGAGACTCCTGTTATCTGTATGTTTTTAACAGAGTTGGAAACCCTGTAAGAAAATGTACTTTTCAGCCTCTAGAGCACCCCGCACTACACTGCTTCTGGGAATTTTAAGTCTAAGGAATAGTGCGATTCTAGGAACACTCATTAAAATGATCCCTTCCTTAAAATACAGGCAGATTACCCATATATAATCCCGCAGAATACTTATACATAACACCTCAGAGGATGTCTCATTCTGTTTCTAGTAAGTTCCTCCAGCTTTTCCACAAAAAGGGGAAAATGAGGAAAAAGGGACCTACCAAAAGAAGATTGATTCAACAGTTAGGACTGTATCTATAAAGAGTTATCTATATAGAATTATAGCTATAAGTAACTATAGATCTGAGGCCTCTTGTACTGTGCTTTCTGTCACAGGATCACAAATGCTTTATCGTGTGGTCTATGGAACAAAAACTAAGCAGCAAACACTATTCTGGAGAAAAATAGAAGGCAACTAACTTAAAATACAGGTGAATCCATCTTGCATCAGCATATTTGGGGGATCTTAGTAGTGGTTGGTTTCAAAGAACTTTACTTGCTCACAAATTGTGCTGGGTCAAATTATTCTAGCACGTCTGCAAAAACTTTATGAAGGTCACTGGAGTTTTTGAAGTAGGTCACATTGGGCATTCCCCAATTTTGCTAAGTTGTAGAGATTCACTTATGTCTGGGACCTAACTGTTACCAGCGTTAACAGTTAAGGGAAAAAAAAAAAAAGAGTACTTTTACAGCCTCAGCCCTAAGCCCTAAGATACAGTAAACACAGGTGTTAATTATATCTAAGATACAAAGCTTGCATATACTGAACACAATCTCAGCAAGGATTGTCTTGGTTTATCCTGTTATCTCATGCACAGAGCAACCACACAAATTTGAGTGTGAACAACTCACACCCCTGAGTGTGAAGCCTGGCTCTGTCCTTCTTTAGGGCCTCACTGTGGAAACCATCCTAATGGCAGATATCAGTAAAATTACTCACGGGAGTCCACAACCCACCCCAGATGGTAAAACCTGACCTAGGGAGAACACACATTTGGGTTATGCTGATAAAGGAGGCTGAGCACCCACTATCCCCATCACCTTTGATCAGGTATCAATACTTCACAGGCTAAGATTAATGGAGCCTTTAGGGAAGGCTTAGCAGGAAAAGTAATTGGGAAATACTGTTGAAGGATCAGTTTTACTGATATATATAACCTCCTGATACTTGTTAAAAATGATTGGTACATGGTACAAATGTGACACAGTGATATACATTTTAATTTCTGAAGAACTACCATCTGCTAAAAAAAATAAATATCGGCTATTTACTGAATAGGAAACCTCAAAGTGATTGTTTTTAAGACTAACAGGAACTACACACAACTAACTCTTCACACATCTATCTACCTGTCTTCACCGTAGTATCTAAGCACCTTTCAAAGAAGCAGCAGCAGCAAGAACTTCTGTAAAACATTTCAATGGGACAAACTTTGCAAGCAAATATTTCTTTTTCCAAACAAAAAAAACGATGGCAGAGAACTGTCAGCACTGACTGTATTGCACAGTCTCTTAATGTTGTTTCTCCCACACATGACCTTAAAACACTTAATATCATGAATTACAATTTTTAATTATTCCCGCTCTGAAATAAGTACTAAAAAAATCCCTCAGCAAACTGTAAATACACATTACATGAAATGAGGCATATGAATCTTCCTAAAGAACTACGGACCAAGAGAAAAGAGCTCAAGCTAACTATGATCAGTTACTTCTATATATTTATTTATGAGCGCTAATTGGGTTTGCAATTGCTTCTGGTCTTCTTGAACTTGAGCATTCCTCAGTTCTAAACGAGTAAGACCTAACAATTCACACTTGGGAAGAAAATATTTTTGTGACTAGAAAAACATAGTGTCTGCATATTTGGCGTATATGTTCACCACATTCTCCTCAATAAATTAAACAAAACCACATAGACATGGCGAATACAACCTTTGGCTGAACTAGTTTTCAGAATAAATAATAACTAATTAATGCAAAGGAGTCTGCTGGAAAACTTGAGCACTTATTAACAATAGAGCTGTTGGGAATGGACCACCACGGCTGTTCATAACACATTTTGGGGGGAAAAAAGCACCATCGGGATGCACTTGTCTGCTGAAATACCAGTGAACCCAGTTCCTGTCGCTGATAACTTTAACGGATGAGGAATTGCACCTGGCATTAAGCAGGCTGAGGTCCTAAACCAGTAAAAAAAAAACGGTCCAGAAAAGCAGCGCTTTGCTCTGCACGGTGAGAAGAGGCTGCAACTCAACTCTTCCCACACAGTTTGGAAAGGGGTCCGTCGGGCACACGGCGAGCAGATGGCACCGGAGTGGCCCCACGCCGGCAGCAGTAAAAGACCGAACCGCACCACGTACCAGTCACTAGTAACAGGGTTGAAAGACACTCACGCGTGGACTCGCACGGCCGAAAGGCGGCACCTAGTTACTCTCACCCTCCTCTACCGCCCAGGCTCCGCACTTACATACACATATTCATAGGGCGGTCAGCGCCCTGCGCCCG
>NW_009737086.1:0-1439 GCF_000703405.1 Apaloderma vittatum
TTCTTTATCCACCGAGTGGTCCATCCGTCAATCCCGTGTCTCTCCGTCTCAGCTACAAGGATGTCATGTGGGACATCTACATCCAGGTAGATGACATCAGTTGCTCTTCCCATGTCACCCAGCGCTGTAGCTCTGTCGTAGGCGGCCACCAAATCAGACACAATGTGCCCACGCACGTCGGCTCTCACCGATCACCTCATTATTTTTCATGTGCCTTAGTACTGTTACCAGGTTTTCCCAACATATTTCCTAAAACTAATTCAGACTTAAACCAAACTTAATTCATCCGGGGTGAAAAGATGAAACCAAGCCTTCTTTCCGGCTGTCTTTCTGTTATCTTACTGTATACTTTTAATTTCCTTTTTCCCTCACCCATTTCCAAAGCCGACTGTGAAATATCCAACTTTTCTAAAAATCTCACGCTCAATTTCTTGATCTTAAGACTAATTTCGTGGAGAGTGGTGCGGAATGTCTGTCTGCAACGGATGGGACACGTCTCCCCAGGGGAAAAATATTTTGATATTAAAGATGGGGCTTGGTTGGCAAGGTATGTTTATTTTGGGGGATTTATTTTTTTATTTATTCATTTATTCTTTTGCATTCCATTTGAAATGAAACTTCAGAATTTGCGCTTTCAGCCTCAAAGTGTTTTCCCCAGATGACCACTCAGTCCTACAAAATTATGAAGTTAAATGGTTTCCAGGGGGTCCTGCGAAATTACCAAGTTAGATGGTTTCCAGGTGGTTTCCTTTTTCATTAACACCTCAGCCTGCCACACTAAGAAATAAAAATTAAAAAGCTATTTTTTTTTTTAAATTAATAAATACTCCACAATTATACACTTTGTTACAAGTTCTTTCTGGAATCAAAATTACAAGGGCAAAATCAGCCATGGCAGGAGGAGCTCTGTCAGCAATCACTGACTTTGTCCTGATCTTTACTCTTAAAAGGAATTTAATTTTGGAGATGGGCTTCACCCCACTTTCCGCGTGGGGATTTCTGTGATTTTCGCAGCTGGCACAGACCTTTCTTGCTGACTTTCGGAGCAGCTGCAGCTTAAATTCATGGGCAGAGCTTGTCTGATCTCCCTTTCCACGATACCCTAGCGGAGAACTACTTCAACATAACGCCCTCTAGTTTGTTGAGGGTTTTTTTTTTGCTAGGAAGGAGGCAAAGACGGGAAACTCGAGGGCTGGGTTCAGCTCAGCTCAGCCTGCCAGAGGTCTCCTTTGCAAAACAAACCCTTGAATCCCGACCCCTGCGCTTTGGGCTTGTTTTTTAAAAGCACGAGGCTCAGCTGACGGAAGCCAAAAGTGACGTTTTTGTGCTCTCCGCAGGCACTAAATTAAAATCCCTCTCCCTGGAGCTGCTCAGCCTCACTTTTCACTGTTAGGACACCTCTGCCGAGTGTTCAAACACACATTTTGTTATTTCCTCTT
>NW_009737086.1:1470-9692 GCF_000703405.1 Apaloderma vittatum
TTTCCCTGGTGCTGGAAATTTGGGATGAGAAGCAACCCTGGGAGGAAGATCGGACCTTTTAGCCGCAGCGAGAACGTTTCAGAAAAGCTCAGTTGGGCTACGCTTGAAAGTTGCCAAAGTGAGGTTAAAAAAAATACAGGAAAAAAACCAAACCCACTAAAAAAAAAACAAAACCAAACCGCATTGAAGTCAAGGATAATTTATTTTGACGTTTGTTCGTGGGCGGCTCCGGGGCGGGACCGGAGGCGGCTCCAACTCGGGACCCAAAGCCGGGGCCTGTCGTTCCCTGCCCACTTCCAGCTCCCCCCAAATGGATTGCGGCGTCATCACCTCCAAGACCGTGTTGCTGCTGCTGAGCCTCGCCTTTTGGGTACCGCCACGGGATGCTGGGACACCGGGGACGCGGGCTGGGACACGCGTGGTTTTACGGTCCCGGGTGCTGGGAGGGCTCCGGGAGAGGAAGACGGTGCAGTGGGACGTGAGGGTGTTCTCTTTAATCAGGGTTTTCAGAGTTAATCGGGCGTTTAGCTTGCTAGTTTATTCGTTTCTGTAGGAAACCCTACGTATATGTTTTGAAAGATGAGAAGATTTGGAGGTTTAACAAAAAAAAAAAAGCAGCGTTGATTTTTTTCTTTTTGGAGTGCGTTTCACTTTTGTTTTTTTATTGGTGTTCTTAAAAGTGGGTGATTAAAGCAATCTAGACGCTGGGTTTGTGTTGGCTGCAGTGGGGTGAGGGCTTTTTGTGGGGTCTGCTCCCCCAGTTTACGCTGAAACACGTTTTAGGGTTCTGCTCTCCCAGTTTAGGCTGAAACATGTTTTAGGGTCTGCTCTCCAGTTTAGGCTGAAACATGTTTTAGGGTTCTGCTCTCCCAGTTTAGGCTGAAACATGTTTTAGGGGTCTGCTCTCCCAGTTTAGGCTGAAACATGTTTTAGGGTTCTGCTCTCCCAGTTTAGGCTGAAACACGTTTTAGGGGTCTGCTCTCCCAGTTTAGGCTGAAACAGGTTTTAGGGTTCTGCTCTCCTGGTTTAGGCTGAAACACGTTTCAGGGGTCTGCTCTCCCGGTTTAGGCTGAAACAGGTTTTAAGGAGGGGGCTGAGGAAGACGGCCAAGGACTTCACTCCAGCTTTGTTTTGTTACAATCACACCTTTCCAAATCGCTTCCTCAGTAATCACTCAGAAGCAATGAAAAAAAATAAAATAGGGCAGAGTTGTGTACGTTTTAGCTGAAACCCTCTTGGTTTGGGGGGGGCTTGTGGCGCAGTCGGGTCTGCGCTAGGTGGCTGTCCAGAAATACTGCTCGAACTAAACTCAGAGGTCTCGTGGGTTTTGCTTGGCTTTTAAAAATCAAACAACAGCCTTATGTCCTCCTAGAAGTGTCTCTGATACTTTTTCTTCTGCTGGGGGGGAGCTCTGTAATAGCGATTGAAGCTGTTGGGTCACATGGCTCTAGTAATTATCCTTCTGCGTGTCTGTAGCCTCTGAATTTGGGGTGACGCAGACGAGCCCTTTGGTTTTTTACCGTGGGAGGAGCAACGCGGCCCCAAAGCCTCTGGCATTTAGACGCTGCCAACACCATTACATGTGGTAATTGCTTTCCTGCAGCAACTGCAGAACCTGGAATTCAGGTTTTAGCAGAGCGGAGAAGGAGGAACTGTTTTACGCTTTCCTGGCAGTTGGGGCTCTACAAGGCTTCAGATCGTTATCACAAGATTTGCAAAGAACATTGAGAGAACTTCCGTAAGGAGTAATTCATGCTCAGGCGCTGCAAATCTTGCCCAGCTTGGAAATGGTTATGGAAAATAACTCGCCACCTGTATATTCAGCTGCTGGTGCAGTTACAGTGCTTTGATGAAAGTTATTGCTTAAAAATATCCTAATAAGGCAGTAAATCCTCTTTTGGATCTCCAGTTGTTATCAGAGTGCAGGAGTGAAGAAAGATTTTTGCAGAGGAACAAATAGGGGCTTCCTCAATGAGATGAGAAAGCAACTTCTCTCTTACGCGCTGAGCTCAGCGTCGCATCTGTGGGTTGTTCTGCTGTGGGGGGAAGGATTTGGGGGGCTGTAGGTGATCATAACCCCCCCAAACTTTGGCATTGGTTGAAGCTGTGCTAACTACATGGTTAACTAGGGTGGATCTTCAAGCTGGGGGAGATCTGCCCACCTCCAATTTTGCTTTTTAGCACCTACTAATTAGGTCCAAGTGTGTGGTTATTTTGGTAAATGGGTGTTGGCCTGGTTTAGGTGGAAACTGGAGGTGGTAGTTTAACTCATGGAACCTAAAAGAGGGAGAGGAAGGGTCAGAAGGGATTCTGATTCTTGGCAATGTCTTGTGAGGGGACTTTGTGATGTGATGATGCTCCTTGAAAGAGAGAGGTGAGATGCTGGGATTCACTTGCTGGCCCAAAGGAAGAAAGATTCCCTGGAATCTTAAAAGTAGATTTAAGTTTCGTGCTCCGATACTTCTATTTAATGGGATCTGAACGCCCTCCCAGGCTGCTTTTCTTCTAAACTTCTGTTTAAACTGCTGAATTCAGCCATTAGCGCTTCGCCCGTGCTCATCTCCTTCTTCAGCTTGACCTCTGCTTCCAGAGAGGGTTTGGCATCCTCCAGAATTGGATCTGTTGGCAGAGCCTCCTTCTCCGAGGAGGAGAAGCCCAGGAGAGTGATCCCAGCGCTGGTTCGTGGCAGGATTCGCTCCACTTGCAGGCAGTGAAGCTGGGTTTTCCCATCTGATCCCTGGCTGTTCGAACCGATCGCAGGTCATTCAGGAGCTTTCATGGTTCTTCAGAAAGGCCGGTTGGGTTCTGCCTCTTTGCTAACGAGAGGCGTGAGACGCAGTTTCTGGGTTGGGATTTGACCCTTGGATTTGTGACCCAGGATTTTCCAAGGAGCATGAATCAAATGTATTTCGGGGGTTACAGGTGTCATCTCTGCTTTGAGGAGGTGCTTGCACCGGTCTGGGCATCCTGTTTGGTCTGTGCTTGATCTATTTCTTTTACCTTTGATGCATCCAAGACCAAAAGCTACTTGGTTTTCAACCTTATAGTGGTTTGCTGAGTGATGAGAGAGGGTGTACTGTGAGCTCAAGCAATCACAATATTGCCGTGGTATCACTTTTAAATAACTTTTAGTACTTGAGAAGGATAAGCTTATCTGTTAATTTAAAAAAAATAAACAAATTTCCTGCATCTGTGAATAGTTTGAAATCACTCGTGACAGTGATGGTTTGGGAATGTTTTCTCTGAAGCCTCGCTCAGAGAGAAATCAGGATACTTAAAAATAAGTTAAAAAACGCGGTGCAGAGGAGAATTTTTAATCCCTCAGTGGAGTTAAAAATTTAGTGAATAGCAAAGGTTGTGGTGGAGATTACTGGTGCTGGAAACGCATCTATTTTTTCAGGCTGGAGGTATTCTCCAAAGAGTCATTAGAGGTCTGGGTGTCAGCGGCCCTGTGACCTGTTTCTCGCGTTTCCTCCATCTGTCCTTCAGCAAATCCTTAATCCTGCCCGTAGCTGCTCGCTGGACGTGACAGAGAGGGACAGGCAGCTCTGCCGGGTTTTAACGCTCTGCCTGATACTTGTCAGGAAGATGGAAGAGCTGTGGAAGCTCTCCTCCCCGCTCCGGGTCGGGGAAACGACGCTGATGGGTGGTGGAGTCAGCCTGACTCAAGGCAATGCACATGGCGGGGAAAAAGCCGCTTAACCAAGAGCTCTATTTTTATTTCATTTAGCACATCCAGCGAGTCAAGCTGTGGTCGTTCATCCCCTTCTGAAAGGGCTCGAGATAGACTCCGGGCTCCTTGTTTCTGCCCCTCTGATGGAGCCCTGGTGCTGACTGGGGCCCCCTGGGAGCGATGGGGCGATGAGCTGGGGAGGGCTGGGGGGGTGTCTTGACGCAGCGTGAGGGTGGGAAGCGAAAAGTTCATTTCTAGCACTGCCGTGACCTCGTTGCTGACCTGTGGGCGTGGAAAAACAGCTGCGTGAGCCAGAGTGGATGGGTCTGATGCAAGGGCTTTGTACCGGCCTTGGGCGTGATCCACTTAAAAGGGTAAAGTTCCTCCTTGTTGTAAATTACTCTGTCTAAAATCAGGAAGCGGAATTAACTGACTTTCAGGAAAATGTGCTTTGCTGTATGCACAGGGGCCTCATGGACAAAATTAAAACTAAGATGTCAGTGTTTTGCGGTCAGGAAAGGGGAAGTTTCCAGATGGGGAGTGCAGATACTGTGCAAGAAACTGTTTCCTTTGTGCTCCCAAGGACTGAGCTTCGTCTGACTGTCCCCAGGAGTTCCTGCTGGACAGCTGGGTTGTGGATCCAGCCCTAAACACACTTTGGTTTCCTGACAAGTTTCACAGTTTGCAGGTCTCTGAAACCAGAGGTCTGATGTTGTCGAAGTGCCTCTGGGAGTAGGAGATGCTTAAAAGCATTGAAAGCCGTGAAAGGAGACAGCTGAGAGGGGATTTATTAACGTAGAGAAATATCTGAGGGGTGGGGGTCAAGGGGAAGGAGAAAATCTCTTCAGTGGTGCCCAGTAACAGGACAAGGAATAATGGGCTTAAGCTAGAACATAGGAAATTCCACCTCAGTGCGAGGAGAAACTTCTTCCCTGTGCGGGTGCCGGAGCCCTGGCCCAGGCTGCCCAGAGAGGGTGTGGAGTCTCCTGCTCTGGAGACTTTCCAACCCGCCTGGACACGTTCCTGTGGGGCTGCCCTGGGTGACCCTGTTCGGGCAGGGGGGTTGGACCGGATGATCTCTAGAGGTCTCCTTCCAACCCCCAACATTCTATAGTTCTGTGATTCTAAGAGGTTACTCCTTCGCAAGAAGTTCAGATCTGGAGGAGACGTTATCCAGGGGGGAACAAGAAGTGGCTCTTCCCTGTAGTTGATACATGAGTTGGGCGTTTCCTTCATTTTCCCCAAAAGCTGCCAAGCTGTGTTTGCTTTACGGTGGAGCTGGCAGGATCCCTTTGCATCAGGAGAATCCCACCCTGAGCTTTTCTTCACGGGAAGAGGCACCCCCCAGCCATGTGGCCCCGCTGCCCCGTTCCCTTCCCTTTCAGCTGGGTGACATGAAGTATTTCAGGGGAGATCCTGGAGGCATCTGCCCTGCTGCCAGCTCCAGGAAGTTTCACCAGGCTTCAGGATTGCCTTCACCGTGTTCTAAGTGCACTTTGCCATCAGGTTTAGTCACAGGATCAGGTGGCTGAGCCAGGAATAGCTTATTAAGAAACTAGGGTGGTTCTGAAAGCAAATATTGAACTAGAGACTGTTTGGTGCCTGAACTGACTGTTTAGATCCAGGACAGCTTGGCAGCGGCTGATAAATCCATCCATGCGTAGCTCGTGCCCTGCAGTTTGTATTTGGGGATAATAAAAACAAAAAGGGTAGCACTGCCCTCAGGGCTGTGTGACGCTCCTTGACTTTGATTAGCACCAACACTCCTGACCCCAAGGCAAAGATTTAAGCATTAGAAGTCAGAGTGTTAGGGCAGGATTCCTTAATTTGCACTGGAAAAATATTAGGGGAAAAGACTTGAAGGCTTTCTAAGGCATGAGAAAGTAAAGGCTTTGAGCAACTTGGTCTAGTGGGAGGTGTCCTGCCCCTGCTAGGAGGGTTGGATCTAGGAACCCAAACCAGTCTATGATTCAATGATCTCTGCTGTGAGGAACGTCCAAGAGAGCTGGGACTGTTCATCCTGGAAAAGAGAAGGCTCCAGAGAGTCTTAACTGATTTACATAAATGTGAAGTGAGGGTGCCAAGAAGATGGAGCTTGGGCTCTTCTCAGTGGGGCCCGGGGACAGGACCAGAGGCAGCGGGTACAAACCGAAACACGGACGAAAACACTTTTTTGTTGGGAGGGTGACGGAGTGCTGGCACAAAGGAGATATCCTTGGAGATATTTAAAAGCTACCGGGACGTGATCCTGGGCAACCAGCTCTTGGTGGCCCTGCTTGAGCAGGAGGTTGGACCAGATGACCTCCAGAGGTTCTTTCCCACTTCAACCCTTTTGTGTTTCTTTGACCTGCAACTGCAGCGGCGTGGGGCCAGCCTGCCCGGCGGTGGCTGCGATCTACGTGTGGCCAGGAGCCACAGCAGACGGTGGGTACGTCCCCTCTGTAGCAATTGTTGATTTCCTGTCCGTCGCGGGTTCGATTCCCGTTCGGTCTCCGTGTGTTGCCTGATCTAGTCGAGAAGTGACATGCCTGGCGGCAGAGAGGCTGGATTAAAGTGATCTCTGAGGTCCCTTCCAGCTTAGGCCATTCTAAGATTCTATGATGGGTGTGCTGGAGCCACAGGCAGAGGGCCACACGCTCTTGTGAATGAAGCCAGCTCGCGCAAGTGCGGCAATAATTGATTTATTCCAGAGAAATTAATACTGGAAGCATGATAGGAAACAGGAGCAGAAGCCAGGACATCCCTCCCAGCTGGCGGAGGTTCAAACCTGGGACAGGAATCTGCCAGCGGGACGGGAAATGCTGAGCTTGGGTTGTCCCAGCTCCTGGGTGGGGGAAAACCAACTCCGCTTCGGGCTAAAGGAGAGGGGTCAGGTCTAAGTTGCTGCCTGGTGCTAATGGGCTAAGCGGAGTTTTAAACAGGAGTTGTCGTTAAAGCAAGCCTAAAATGAAGGCAACTTTCTTGGAAGCGCTCAGTGACTTTGTTTTCCCTGGACGGCGCCGGAAAGCTGTTGACTCGGTGAAACGGGAGTAGTGCAGTGCGAGGCAGGACTCGAAAATCTGGTGGCAAATGGGGAGAATAAAACTTGTCGAAGGGTAAAGCTGGCCTGGTTTGAGCTAAACAGAACAGAGCCTGAAGTTTATCAGCAGGTTTTGCTGTCGCTGGAAGTGATAACGTGTGATGTTTACAGTCACTGCCGGGGATTCGGATGGAGAAAAGCTCCGGCGGATGTTTGTTACTGCCTTTCCCTTCCCGTTTTGGGGACGGAGAGGGGTTAGAGAGCATCTGTCAGGAGTCAGTGGATGGCCCAGCCCTGACCCTTGACAAAGCAGCAAGGGAGCCAGGACAGAGTAATTCCGCTTGCCGGGCCTGCCGGCTCTTGGGTCATAAAGTTAGTTGGGGAAGAAACACGTAAACCCTTTCGAGCAGAGAATTTACCTCGCAAGGGAAGTCAGAAATATTTTTGTCCACAAAAAACCCCAAAGATAAGAAGAATCTTTTGCATTAAATCACTGTTTCCGCAGTGGGGAAGAAAAGAAAATAAATTGTTTTCAGGCCTTAAAATTAACTAAAGCACCTCTGTGAGCTCATTAATGAAGAACTAGAAGTTCAGAAGGTGTTTGTGTGGGTATTGATGGTTCTTCCAGTATATGTTTTGTACCAGTTTGCTGCAGAAAACAATCGCTATTGCTTTTCTTTTTAAAGACAAACAGTATTATCTACTATAGTATTTTTTTCAACCAGAAAAAGTTAATGATATGGGAGAAATTAAAATCAAGTTTTGTGCTGTGGCGGATATTGGTGCCAGCCCTAGGAATGTCATTTCTGACGTGGGAGAAACTAATATCTTTTAAAAAATCTTGTAAAATCTTCATTCTTTTACTCTCTAGAGGATGCATCTTGCTGAACACACCGATTTGGGGAATTTGCAGTTTACCCTCTTCTTTTAAAGCTCTAGCTTTGTTACTCTGTATTTAACTGACCACCCTTTTAAAATGAAAAGCCTGGTCTGTGTTAACAGATGATCAAATCAACCTCAAACCGACAAACCTTGCTTTTTAATATCGGGGCTAATAATTTGCCTCCTTTACTGTATTTTATTTAGGGCTGGCAGGGGATGAAGAAGCCTCTCCTGATAAATGCAAACATTGCACAAGGCCAGCTGATTAAAAGAGAAGGGAAAGGTGGAAAAATAACACTCTGACCTGACTGATAGATGCAAATTTTTTAATTTTATTTTTTTTCTTGACAACAGTTGTATAGAGGGAAGTTTCAAGGGGCCTTTTCTCTGGCTGTGGCACTAATATGAAGTATTTGCATGGCTTTAAGTCCCTCTAGAGTGGCTTGTGGTCACCAGCATATTAAAAATTTCCCCTTCTGATGGTGGGACACAAATGAAAAAAAACCCAAACTGTAAAAATCTACTGTTTTTAGATAGTGAGCTCGCACTCCTCATAGCCATCCAGTCCTGCGGGATACAAAACCACAAGTAGTTCTGGCATCGGGTCCTTGAACGATGTGAGACAGAATCACAGAATCACAGAATGTT